>NW_025534502.1:0-190338 GCF_020615455.1 Coregonus clupeaformis | reverse complement strand
TAATAAAATACTCCTGGTTCTACTGTAACCTTGGGTACTTCTATAACCTTGGGGTTCCATTCCTCCATAGGGGTGTGTTGAGGTATCCTAGTATATCTTCCAGTATCTGAATAACATTCATTGGCTGGCGGAGTCAGAGGTCAGAGGAGACACGTGTATTATTCCGTCCGGGGAGAGTCTGAATGGAAGTGAGGTGACACCTAAACAGAACGGGCCTCTAAGGGACTGAGCTCAGCCTGAAGCCTGGCCTGGTTAGTCCATCTCCCCGCATCTCTCTCTCTCTCTCTCTCTCTCTCTCTCTCCTCTCTCTCTCTCTCCTCTCTCTCTCTCTCCTCTCTCTCTCTCTCTCTCTCTCTCTCTCTCTCTCTCTCTCTCTCTCTCTCTCTCTCTCTCTCTGTAAACTCCTCTCTCTCTCTCTCTCTCTCTCTCTCTCTCTCTCTCTCTCTCACTCTCCCTCTCTCTCTCTCTCTCTCTCCCTCTCTCTCTCTCTCTCCTCTCTCTCTCTCACTCTCTCTCTCTCTCTCTCTCTCTCTCTCTCTCTCTCTCTCTCTCTCTCTCTCTCTCCTCTCTCTCTCACTCTCCTCTCTCTCTCTCTCTCTCTCTCTCTCTCTCTCTCTCTCGCTCTCTCTCTCTCTCTCTCTCTCTCTCTCTCTCTCTCTCTCTCTCTCTCTCTCTCTCTCTCTCTAATTAATTATCATCCAGCTTTCCCCCTACCCTCCCGGATGCAGCAGCCGTGTGTGGCATGTAGCGATATCTAATTCAGGATGTTTGGAAGACAGAAGTTAAAATAATATTTAGCAGCATTCCCCAAACAATGAACTCCAGATATAAAGGAAGAGCAAGGAGAGAATCAGCCACCATTTCATTCCCAGTCAGTTCAATCTACAGTCGTTCTGTATATCTGTAAGAAAACTCAGGCGGTGTTGCGTTATCCGTTCACGGGTCCTACAGTATGTTCTGCCCATAAATGATCCATTAAAACTGGGATTTGATTTACTACTTTAATGATAGGGGCAAACCTCCTCATTATAGAATTTAGTTCAGTCAAATGTATTCAAACACCACCTTTATTACCCCAATTTACTTTACATAAATTGAATAAATCCACTGATACTCACTAAAATCACATATCAGCCATGTCCGTCTTTGAAGTGTGCTAGTCTAATTCCAAACAGAGATTTTCATGATAAATAAATACATTATTTATGAATTAGAAAAACACATATAATGCATAAACATTTTTCAGACATGGAAATGTCAAGAAACACAGTGCTCACAGAGTGTGGGCGGTCTGAAGCAGTCTGACAAAGCCCCTTCATGATACACAGAGTGTGGAGGCAGTCTGAAGCAGTCTGTCAGCCCCTTTAGCAATCAAGTGTGACGGTCACACCCCAGCCTGACAAAAGCCCCTTCATGATACACAGAGAGTGTGGAGCGATGTAACCCTTAATAAGCCCCTTCGCAATCAGAGTGTGGAAGCGGTCTGAAACAGCCTTAAGCCTTCATGATACACAGAGTGTGGAGCGGTCTGAAGCCGCCCTTAACCTTCGTATACAGAGTGTGGAGCGGTCTGAAGCAGCCTTAGAAAGCCCCTCATGATACCACACAGCTTATGTTGGGCTCATTTAGTCACTCAAAGCATCATCACAAAAATAACATACTGGACTGGATTCATATCAGAGCACCATATGGACATTATATTATATTCATTCAGACTACTGTTGATTCTGACTATATGTTATTAACCCTGTGTTTGTCTGTGTAGTGTTCTTACTATATACTCAACAAAAATATAAACTCAACATGCAACAATTTCAAAGATTTTACTGAGTTACAGTTCATATAAGGAAGTCAGTCAATTTAAATAAATTCCTTAGACCCTAATCTATGGATTTCCAACATCTCATTCCAAAATCATAGGTATTAATATGGGTTAGTCCCCCCCTTTGCTGCTATAACACCTCCACTCTTCTGGAAGGCTTTTTCCACTAGATGTTGGAACATTTGCTGAGAGGCTTGCTTCCATTCAGCCACAAGAGCATTCGTGAGGTTGCAGAACTGATGTTGGGCGGTCGGCCCGGCTCGCAGTCAGTGTTCCAATTCATCCCAAAGGTGTTTGATAGAGGTTGAGTCAGGGCTCTGTGCAGGTCAGTCAAGTTCTTCTACACAGATCTCGACAAACTATTTCTGTATGGACCTCGCTTTGTGCACGGGGGCATTGTCATGCTGAAACAGGAAAGGGCTTTCCCCAAACTGTTGCCACAAAGTTGGAAACACAGAATCGTCTAGAATATTATTGTATGATGTAACGTTATTATTTCCCTTCACTGGAACTAAGGGGCCTAGCCTGAACCATTAAAAACAGCCCTAGACCAGTATTCCTCCTCCACCAAACTTTACAGTTGGTACTAAGCATTGGGGCAGGTATCGTTCTCCAGGCATCCACCAAACCCAGAATAATCAGTCGGAATGCCAAATGGTGAAGTGTGATTAATTACTCCAGAGAATGCGTTTCCACTGCTCCAGAGTCCAATGGTGGCGAGCTTTACACCACTCCAGCCGACGCTTGGCATTGCGTATGGTGATCTTAGGCTTGTGTGCGGCTGCTCCATTGTGAACCCATTTCATGAAGCTCCCGACAAACAGTTATTGTGCTGGCGTTGCTTTACCCACAGCTGTTTGGAACTTCGGTAGTGAGTGTTGCAACAGAGGAGAAGGCATCTTCAGCAGTCAGCGGTCCCGTTCTGTGAGCTTGTGTGGCCTACCGCTTCACGCTGACGTTATTTGCTCCTAGAGCGTTTCCACTTCACAATAACAGCACTTACAGTTGACCGGGGCAGTTCTAGCAGGGCAGAAATTTGACGAACTGACTTGTTGGAAAGGTGGCATCCTATGACTGTGCCACGTTGAAAGCTCTTCAAGAAGGCCATTCTACTGCCAAAGTTTTGTCTATGGAGATTGCATGGCTGTGTGCTCAGATCTATACACCTGTCAGCAACGGGTGTGGCTGAAATAGCCGATTCCACTCGTTTGAAAGGGTGTCCACATACTTTTGTATATATAGTGTACCATTAAAGAAAAGTAGGGGCGTGGATCAGAAAACCAGTCAGTATCTGGTGTGACTACCACTTGCCTCATGCAGCGCGACACTGAACTCGTATAGAGTTCATCAGGCTTTTGATTGTGGCCTGTGGAATGTTGTCCCACTCCTCTTCAATGTCACTTGTGAAGTTGCTGGATATTGGCGGGAACACATCGATCCAGAGCATCCCAAACATGCTCAATGGGTGACATGTCTGGTGAGTATGCAGGCCTTGGAAGAACTGGGACAATTTTAGCTTCCAGGAATTGTTTACAGATCCTTCCGACATGGGGCCATGCATTATCATGCTGAAACATGAAGTGCTTGCGGCGGATGAATGATATGACAATGGGCCTCAGGATCTCGTCACGGTATCTCTGTGCATTCAAATTGTCATCGATAAAATGCAATTGTGTTCTTTTGTCCGTAGCTTATGCCTGTCCATACCATGGCCCCACCGCTACCATGGGGCAATCCTATTCCACAACGCAATTTACATCAGCAAACCGCTCACCCATCCGATGCCATACACGTGGTCTCGGTTTGAGGCCGGTTGGACGTACTGCCAAATTCTCTAAAACGACGTTGGAGGCGGCTTATGGTAGAGAAATTAACATTAAATTATCTGGCAACAGCTCTGGTGGACATTCCTGCATTCAGCATGCCAATTGCACGCTCTCTCAAAACTTGAGAGAGCTGTGGCATTGTATTGTGTGACAGAACTTCACATTTTAGAGTGGCCTTTTATTGTCCCCAGCACAAGGTGCACCTGTGTAGTGATCATGCTGTTTAATCCGCTTCTTGATATGCCAAACCTGTCAGGAGGATGGATTATCTCGTCAATAACATGGATGTAAACACGTTTGTGAACTCAATTTGAAAGAAATATGCTTTTTGTGCATATGGAACATTTGTGGGATCTTTTATTTCAGCTCATGAAAATGGGACCAACACTTGAAACATGTTCGTTTATATTGTTGTTTCCAGTATACGAATATTACCTCTTGGCGATTATTCAGAACACACAGTGTCAACTCTGGCCCAGTTGATGGCCAGTTGATTCAGAGGTAGATACAGAGGTTGGCGTCCTGACAGGCCTGATTACCCAGCAGGGTCAAGATGAAGACGGTTACCATGGCGGTGTTGATAGTTAACATAGCATGCAGAAAGTTACCATGACGTGTTGATAGTTAACATAGCATGCAGATAGTTAACATGGCATGCTGATACTGTGGCCAGTGCACACGTTCACTTTAAAGTCCCCCAGTTTCCGAGATGGAAAAAGGTTCCATTCATTCAATAACATTACACAGTAAAGTTTCATCTAAATCTGACTGTCGGTGTCGTTTCAAACAGAGCTACAGTGGGAGAAACAAGTATTTGATACCTACCCGATTTTATGCGGTTTTCCTACTTACAAAGCAATACTTAGAGGTCTGTAATTTTATCATAGGTCACACTTCAACGATGACGGAATCTGAAAACAAAAAAATCATACAATTGATTTATTTGGATTGGTAATTCATTGCATTTTATTGCAATGACACACAGTATTTGATCACCTACCAACCAGTAAGAATTCCGGCTCTCACAGACCTGTGCGTTTTTCTTCTTAAGAAGCCCTCTCCTGTTCTCCACTCATTACCTGTATTAACTACCTGTTCTGAACTCAGTTACCTGTAAAGCAACACCTGTCCCCAATCAAACAGACTCCAACCTCTCCACAATGGCCAAGACCAGAGAGAGCTGTGTAAGGACATCAGGGATAAACATTTAGACCTGCAACAAGGCTGGGATGGGCTACAGGACAATAGGCAACTGTCAGAGAAGGCAACAACTGTTGACTTTAATTATTAGAAAATGGAAGAAGTTCAAGATGACGGTCAATCACCCTCGGTCTGGGGGCTCCATGCAAGATCTCACCTGTGGGGCATCAAGCCATCATGAAAAGGTGAGGATCAGCCCAGAACTACACGTGGCAGACCTGGTCAATGACCTGAAGAGAGCTGGGGACCACAGTCTCAAAGAAAACCATGTAACACTACACGTCATGGTTAAAATCCTGCAGCGCCACGCAAGGTCCCCCTGCTCAAGCCAGCGCATGTCCAGTCCAGGTCTGGAGTTTGCCAATGACCCATCTGAATGATCCAGAGGAGGAATGGGGAGAAGGTCATGTGGTCTGGATGAGACAAAAATAGAGCTTTTGGTCTAAACTCCACTCTCGCCGTGTTTGGAGGAAGAAGAAGGATGAGTACAACCCCAAGAACACCATCCCAACCTGGTGAAGCATGGAGGTGGGAACATCATTCTTTGGGGATGCTTTTCTTCAAAGGGGACAGGACGACTGCACCGTATTGAGGGGAGTGATGGATGGGGCCATGTATCGGGCGAGATCTTGGCCAACAACCTCCTTCCCTCAGTAAGAGCATTGAAGATGGGTCGTGGATGGGTCTTCCAGCATGACAACGCACCCAAACACACAGCCAGGGCAACTAAGGAGTGGCCTCCATGAAGATGGGCTGTTTGATGTCATCATCATACTGCAACACAGTCTAGTTAAACATGTGTTGTCATCATCACTCTGCAACACAGTCTAGTGTAAACATGTGTTGTCATCATCATCACTGAAACACAGTCTAGTGTAAACATGTGTTGTACATCATCCTTACTGCAACACAGTCTAAAGTGCTAAACTTATACAAAAGTGTTTATCATCATCATACTGCAACACAGTCTAGTGTAAACACATGTGTTTGTCACATGTCATACTGAAACACAGTCTAGTGTAAACATGTGTTGTCATCATCATACTGCAACACAGTCTAGTGTAAACATGTAAAAGTTGTCATCATCACGCACTGCAACACTAGTCTAGTGTAAACATGTGTTGTCATCATCATACTGCAACACAGTCCGAGTGTAAAACATATGTTCATCATCATACTGCAACACAGTCTAGTATAAAGCATGTGTTTATCATCATCATACTGAAACACAGTCTAGTGTAAACATGTGTTGTCATCATCATACTGCAACACAGTCTAGTGTAAAACGTGTTGTCATCATCATGCAACACAGTCTAGTGTAAACATGTGTTGTCATCATCATACTGCAACACAGTCTAGTGTGTAAACATGTGTCATCATCACTCTAAGGCAACACAGTCTATGTAAACATGTGTTGTCATCATCATATTTCCAACACAGTGTAATTACTAAACATGTTTGTCATCATCTACTGCAACACAGTCTAGTTAAACATGTGTTTGTCATCATCATCTACTGCAACACAGTCTAGTAAACGATGTTGGTTCATCATCATACTGCACACACAGTCAGAGTATGAAACATGTGTTGTCATCATCATACTGCAAATACACATTCTAGTGTAAACATGTAAGTTGTCATCATCATCTACCTTACAGTCATAGTGTAAACATGTGTTGTCATCATCATACTGAAACACCGTCTAGTGTAAACATGTGTTTGTCATCATCCATGCTACACTTTTAGTCTAGTTAAACGTGTTGTCATCATCATACTGCAACACAAATTCTAGTGTAAACATGTGTTGTCATCATCACACTGAAAACACAGTCTAGTGTAAACATGTAGTATCATCATCATACTGCAACTACAGTCTAGTTGTAAACATGTGTGTCATCTATTGAAGACCTTGGATGGTAAGTACTAGGTGACTATTATCCAGATGGCAGTGTATTTATACGGAACAGTATAACTATAGGTTTTAAACTGCTAGGGACCATGGGATTGTTTCATTAAAAAAAAGAGGCACTTTGTTTCCTATAGGGCAAAAACAGCTAATTACAAAGGGAAGTGAAACAAATTGAAAATGTAAATGAATAAATGAAACAGAGTAAATACCTGTGACTACATTACAAAGGGGCCTGGCAGCGTAAATAATGGCCCTCTGAGATCATTTAACCTGTGAACCAGAAGGTTATGTCAGTAGTAGCCGGACAACCAACAGGGAAATGAATCCATCTTCATCATCTGAGCCTCACCTTCATCTCCATCACACATCATTAAAGGAAGGTCAGTCTCCCTACTCATCCTTCCTCCTACTCCTCGTCCTCCCCCGATTCTTTCCATAAATAATCACATCCATGTTGACACAAACAGACTGAAACTACCAAACTACAGTCAGACCAAGACTGAATCTAATTACTGAACTACTGCAGTCAGACCAAGACTGAATCTAATTACTGAACTACTGCAGTCAGACCAAGACTGAATCTAATTACTGAACTACTGCAGTCAGACCAGACTGAATCTAATTACTGAACTACTGCAGTCAGACCAAGACTGAATCTAATTACTGAACTACTGCAGTCAGACCAAGACTGAATCTAATTACTGAACTACTGCAGTCAGACCAAGACTGAATCTAATTACTGAACTACTGCAGTCAGACCAAGACTGAATCTAATTACTGAACTACTGCAGTCAGACCAAGACTGAATCTAATTACTGAACTACTGCAGTCAGACCAAGGCTTCACGGTTAATAAAACAACCTTTGTTTAATGTACCTGCAGTGTTTTGTGTTTAAACCATGCTGTTAATAGGGACCAACATACCCACAAAAATACAAGAATGTGTTCTATGTTCTAAAACAGTTTGGTTGGACTGTAGTAGATATCTATGTTGCATCACTTCCCAAGAAAAATCCAGAGAACACATGTATCAGTGTGGTGTTATCAGAGTAGCTGTGGTGTGGTGTTATCGAATGGAGGTAGCATGTGGTGTGGTGTTATCATTGTGAGGTAATGTGATGTGTGGCTTATCAGGAGTAGCATGTGGTGTGGTGTTATCAGGAGGAGGTAGCATGGTGTGGTGTTATCAGGAGGTAGCATGGTGTGGTGTTATCAGGAGGTAGCATGGGTGTGGGTTATCAGGAGGTAGCATGTGGTGTGGTGTTATCAAAGTATATGTGGTGGTGTTATCAGGTAGCATGTGGTGTGGTGTTATCAAGGAGGTAGCATGTGGTATTTTATCCGGAATTAGCATGTAGTGTGGTATTATCAAGAATAGCATTGGTATGGTATTATCAGGTACCATGATGGTATTATCGATAGCATATGTGTGAGTATTATCAGAGGTAGCATGTGGTGTGGTGTTATCAGGAGGTAGCATTGTGTTTTATCAGGAGGTAGCATGTGGTGTGTGTTATCAGGAGGTAGCATGTGGTGTGGTATTTATCAGAGATAGCATGTGGTGTGGTGTTATCAGGAGGTATCATGTGTATAGTTTATCATAATGTGGTGTTATCAGGAGAGTAGCATGTGAGTGTGGTGTTATCAGGAGGTAGCATGTGGTGTGGTGTTATCAGGGGTAGCATGTGGTGTGGCGTTATCAGGTGCATGTGGTGTTTTATCAGAGGTGCATGTGGTGTGGTGTTATCAGGAGGTAGCATGTGGTGTGGTGTTATCAGGAAGGTAGCATGTGGTGTGGTGTTATCAGGAGGTAGCATGTGGTGTGAGTGTTATCAGGAGGTAGCATGTGGTGTGGTATTTATCAGGAGAGTAGCATGTGGTGTGGTATTATCAGGAAGTAGCATGTGGTGTGGTGTTATCAGGAGAGTAGCATGTGGTGTGGTATTATCAGGGTAGCATGTAGTGTGGTATTATCAGGAGGTAGCATTGGTGTGGTGTTATCCCAGGGGGTCTGTGGTGTGGTGTTATCAGGAGGTAGCATGTGGTGTAGGTATTTATCAAGGAGGTAGCATGTGGTGTGGTGTTATCAGGAGTAGCATTGGTGTGGTATTTATCAGGGGGGTAGCATGTGGTGTGAGTGTTATCAGGAGAGTAGCATGTGGTGTGGTGTTATCAGGGAGGTAGCATGTGGTGTGGTGTTATCAGGAGGTAGCATGTGGTGTGTAGTGTTATCAGTAGCATGTGGTGTGGTTATTTATCGAGTAGCTTTGTGGTATTATCAGGAGGTAGCATGTGGTGTAGGTATTTATCAGGAGGTAGCATGTGGTGTGGTGTTATCAGGAGGTAGCATGTGGTGTGGTGTTATCAGGAGGTAGCATGTGGTGTGGTGTTATCAGGAGGTAGCATGTGGTGTGGTGTTATCAAGTAGCATGTAGTGTAGGTGTTATCAGGAGGTAGCATCTGTGGTGTGGTGTTATCAGGAGTTAGCATGTGGTGTGGTGTTATCAGGGAGGTAGCATGTGGTGTGAGTATTATCAGGGAGGTAGCATGTGGTGTGGGTATGTATCAGGTTAGCATGTGGTGTGGTGTTATCAGGAGATAGCATGTGGTGTGGTGTTATCAGGAGGTAGCATGTGGTGTGGTGTTATCAGGAGAGTAGGCATGTGGTGTGAGGTGTTATCCAGGAGAGTAGCATGTGGTGTAGGTATTATCAGGAGAGTAGCATGTGGTGTGGTGTTATCAGGAGAGTAGCATGTGGTGTGGTGTTATCAGGAGTTAGCATGTGGTGTGGTGTTATCAGGAGAGTAGCATGTGGTGTGGTGTTATCAGGAGGTAGCATGTGGTATGGTGTTATCAGGAGAGTAGCATGTGGTGTTTTATCAGGAGTAGCATGTAGTGTGGTATTATCAGGAGGTTAGCATGTGTGGTGTGGTGTTATCAGGAGGCCATATTGTGTATGTGTTATCAGGAGGTAGCATGTAGTGTGGGTGTTATCAGGAGTAGCATGTGGTGTAGGTGTTATCAGGAGGTAGCATGTGGTGTGGGTATTATCAGGAGGTAGCATGTGGTGTGGTGTTATCAGAGGTATCATTTTATGTTATCGGAGGTAGATTGGTGTGTGTTATCGAGTAGTATGTGGTGTGGTGTTATCAGGAGGTAGCATGTGGTGTGGTATTATCAGGAGATAGTATGTGGTGTGGTGTTATCAGGAGGTAGCATGTGGTGTGGTGTTATCAGGAGGTGGCATTGGTGTGTTGTTATCAGGGGGTAGCATGTGGTGTGGTGTTTATCGGGGGTAGCATGTGGTGTGGTGTTATCAGAGAGTTCTGTGTTATTATCAGGAGGTAGTATGTGGTGTGGTGTTATCAGGAGTATGCTGTGGTGTAGTGTTATCAGGAGAGTAGCATGTAGTGTGGTGTTATCAGGAGGTAGCATGTAGTGTGGTGTTATCAGATAGCATGTGGTGTGGGTGTTATCAGAGTTAGCATGTGTGTGGTATTGCTCAGGAGAGTAGCATGGCAATTGTGGTGTTTATCAGGTAGCATGTGGTGTGGTGTTATCAGGAGTTAGCATGTGGTGTTTATCAGAGAGTAGCATGGTGTGGTGTTATCAGAGTAGCAGCATGGTGTGTGGTGTTATCAGGAAGTAGCATGTGGTGTGGTGTTATCAGGAGGTAGCATGTGGTGTAGTGTTATCAGGAGAGTAGCATGTGTGTTATCAGGAGGTATTTGTGGTGTGGTGTTATCAGGAGAGTAGCATATGTAGTGTGGTGTTATCAGAGGAAGCATGCTGGTATGGTGTTATCAGGAAGTAGCATGTGGTGGTATTTTCAGGAGGTAGCATGTGGTATGGTGTTATCAGGAAGTATTTGTGGTGTGGTGTTATCAGGAGGTACATGTGTGTGGTGTTTGGTTGTTATCAGAGGTAGCATGTGGTGTGGTGTTATCAGGAGGTAGCATGTGGTGTGAGTGTTATCAGGAGGTAGCATGTGAGTGTGGTGTTATCAGGAGAGGTAGCATTGTGGTGTGGTGTTTATCAGGAGGTAGCATGTGGTGTGGTGTTATCAGGAGGTAGCATGTGGTGTGGTGTTATCAGGGTTAGCATGTGGTGTGGTGTTATCAGGAGGTAGCATGTGGTGTGGTGTTATCAGGAGGTAGCATGTGGTGTGGTGTTATCAGGAGGTAGCATGTGGTGTGGTATTATCAGGAGGTAGCATGTGGTGTGGTATTATCAGGGAGGTAGCATGTGGTGTGGTGTTATCAGGATAGCATGTGGTTGGTGTTATCAGGAGGTAGCATGTGGTTGGTTTATCAGATACATTTGTTTTATCAGAGGTGCATGTGGTGTGGTTGTTATCGAGTAGCATGTGTGGTGTTATCAATTCATGTGGTGTCGTGTTATCAGGAGGTAGCATGTGGTGTGGTGTATTATCAGGGTAGCATGTGGTGTGGTGTTATCAGGAGTACTGTGGTGTGGTATTATCAGGGAGGTAGCATGTGGTGTGAGTGTTATCAGGAGGTAGCATGTGGTGTGGTGTTATCAGGATGTATAGATGTGGTGTGGTGTTATCAGGAGGTAGCATGTGGTGTGGTGTTATCAGTCTGTGGTGTGTGTATTATCGAGGTTGTGGTGTTTTATCAGAAGGTAGCATGTGGTGTTACTGGAATGTGTTTGTTATCAGGAGGTAGCATGTGGTGTGGTGTTATCAGGAAGTAGCATATGGTGTGGTATTATCAGGAGAGTAGCATGTGGTGTATATTTATCAATATGGTGTTATCAGAGGTAGCATGTGGTGTGGTGTTATCAGGAGGTAGCATGTGGTGTGGTGTTATCAGGAGGTAGCATGTGGTGTGAGGTGTTATCAGAGGTAGCATGTGGTGTGGTGTTATCAGGGGGTAGCATGTGGTGTGGTGTTTATCAGGAGGTAGCATGTGGTGTGGTATTTATCGGAGTAGCATGTGGTGTGGTGTTATCGTAGCATGTGGTGTGGTGTTATCAGGAGGTAGCTGTGGTGTGGTGTTATCAGGAGGTAGCATGTGGTGTGTGTTATCAGGGGTAGCATGTGGTGTGTGTTATCAGGAGGTAGCATGTGGTGTGGTGTTATCAGGAGGTAGCATGTGTGGTGTTATCAGTAATGTGGTGTGGTGTTATCAGGACGTAGCATGTGGTGTGGTGTTATCAGGAGTTAGCATGTGGTGTGGTGTTATCAGGAGGTGGCATGTGGTGTGGTGTTATCAGGAGGCTCATGTTTGTGTTATCAGATGCATGTGGTGTGGTGTTATCGGAGGTACATGTGGTGTGGTGTTATCAGGAGGTTGTGGTGTGGTGTTATCAGGAGGTATCATGTGGTGTGGTGTTATCAGGAGGTAGCATGTGGTGTGGTTGTTATCAGGAGGTAGCATGTGGTGTGGTGTTATCAGGAGGTAGCATGTGGTGTTGTGTTATCGGAGGTAGCATGTGGTGTGGTGTTATCAGGAGGTAGCATGTGGTGTTTTATCAGGAGGTAGCATGTGGTGTGGTGTTATCAGGAGGTAGCATGTGGTGTTATCAGGGGGTAGCATGTGGTGTGGTGTTATCAGGAGTAGCATGTGGTGTGGTGTTATCAGGAGGTATTATGTGGTGTGGTGTTATCAGGGGGTAGCATGTGGTGTGGTGTTATCAGGAGGTAGCATGTGGTGTGGTGTTATCAGGGGGGTAGCATGTGGTGTGAGTGTTATCAAGTGCATGTGGTGTGGTGTTATCGGGGGTCTTGTGTGGTGTTATCGGATGTTGGTGTGGTTTATCGGTATTGGTGTGGTGTTATCAGATCATGTGTTGTGTTATCGGTAGCATGTGGTGTTGGTGTTATCAGGAGGTAGCTGGGTGTGTTTATCAGTCATGTGTGTGTGTTATCGAGTGCATGTGGTGTGGTGTTATCAGAGGTAGCATGTGGTGTGGATTATCAATCATGTGGTGTGTGTTATCGGTGCATGTTGTTATCTCTTGGTGTGGTGTTATCAGGAGGTATCATGTGGTGTGGTGTTATCTCATGTGGTTTGTTATCAGTCATGTGTGTGGTGTTATCGGTTCTGTGTGGTGTTATCATAGCATGTGGTGTGGTGTTATCAGGAGGTACATTGTGTTTTTATCAAGGTAGCATGTGTGTGGTGTTATCGGCTGCATTGTGTGGTGTTATCGAGGTACATGTGGTGTGGTGTTATCGGGTATGTGGTGTGTTTATCAGGAGGTAGCATGTGGTGTGGTGTTATCAGGAGGTACGCATGTGGTGTGGTGTTATCAGGAGGTAGCATGTGGTGTGGTGTTATCAGGAGGTAGCATGTGGTGTGGTGTTATCAGGTTTTTTTTATCAGGAGGTAGCATGTGGTGTGGTGTTATCAGGAGGTAGCATGTGGTGTGGTGTTATCAGGAGGTAGCATGTGGTGTGGTGTTATCAGGAGGTAGCATGTGGTGTTATCAGGAGGTAGCTGTGGTGTGGTGTTATCAGGAGGTAGCATGTGGTGTGGTGTTATCAGGAGGTAGCATGTGGTGTGGTGTTATCAGGAGGTAGCATGTGGTGTGGTGTTATCAGGAGGTAGCATGTGGTGTGGTGTTATCAGGGGTAGCATGTGGTGGTGTTATCAGGAGGTAGCATGTGGTGTGGTGTTATCAGGAGGTAGCATGTGGTGTGGTGTTATCAGGAGGTAGCATGTGGTGTGGTGTTATCAGGAGGTAGCATGTGGTGTGGTGTTATCAGGAGGTAGCATGTGGTGTGGGTGTTATCAGGGGTAGCATGTGGTGTGGTGTTATCAGAGGTAGCATGTGGTGTGGTGTTATCAGGAGGTAGCATGTGGTGTGGTGTTATCGGGGTAGCATGTGGTGTGGTGTTATCAGGAGGTAGCATGTGGTGTGGTGTTTCAGGAGGTAGCATGTGGTGTGGGTTATCGGAGGTAGCATGTGGTGTGTTTTTTTAATCGCTGGTGGTGTTATCAGAGGTAGCATGTGGTGTGGTGTTATCAGGAGGTAGCATGTGGTGTGGTGTTATCAGGAGGTAGCATGTGGTGTGGTGTTATCAGGAGGTAGCATGTGGTGTGTTGTTATCGGAGGTAGCATGTGGTGTGGTGTTATCAGGAGGTAGCATGTGGTGTGGTGTTATCAGGAGGTAGCATGTGGTGTGGTGTTATCAGGAGTAGCATGTGGTGTGGTGTTATCGGGGTGCATGTGGTGTGGTGTTATCAGGAGGTAGCATGTGGTGTGGTGTTATCAGGAGGTAGCATGTGGTGTGGTGTTATCAGGAGGTAGCATGTGGTGTGGTGTTATCAGGAGGTAGCATGTGGTGGTGTTATCAGGAGGTGCTGTGGTGTTTATCAGGAGGTAGCATGTGGTGTGGTGTTGTCAGGAGGTAGCATGTGGTGTGGTGTTATCAGGGTAGCATGGTGGTGTTATCAGGGTGCATGTGGTGTGGTGTTATCAGAGGTAGCATGTGGTGTGGTGTTATCAGGAGGTAGCATGTGGTGTGGTGTTATCAGGAGGTAGCATGTGGTGTGGTGTTATCAGGAGGTAGCATGTGGTGTGGTGTTATCAGGAGGTAGCATGTGGTGTGGTGTTATCAGGAGGTAGCATGTGGTGTGGTGTTATCAGGAGGTAGCATGTGGTGTGGTGTTATCAGGAGGTAGCATGTGGTGTGGTGTTATCAGGAGGTAGCATGTGTGTGGTGTTATCAGGAGGTAGCATGTGGTGTGGTGTTATCAGGAGGTAGCATGTGGTGTGGTGTTATCGGAGGTAGCATGTGGTGTGGTGTTATCAGGAGGTGCATGTGGTGTGGTGTTATCGAGGTAGCATGTGGTGTGGTGTTATGGGGTATGTGGTGTGGTGTTATCGGAGGTAGCATGTGGTGTGGTGTTATCAGGAGGTACATGTGGTGTGGTGTTATCAGGAGGTAGCATGTGGTGTGGTGTTATCAGGAGGTAGCATGTGGTGTGGTGTTATCAGGAGGTAGCATGTGGTGTGGTGTTATCAGGAGGTACATGTGTGTGGTGTTATCGGAGGTAGCATGTGGTGTGGTGTTATCAGGAGTTAGCATGTGGTGGTGTTATCAGGAGGTAGCATGTGGTGTGGTGTTATCAGGAGGTAGCATGTGGTGTGGTGTTATCAGAGGTAGCATGTGGTGAGGTATTATCGGAGGTAGCATGTGGTGTGGGTGTTATCAGGAGGTAGCATGTGTTGTGGTGTTATCAGGAGGTAGCATGTGGTGTGGTGTTATCAGGAGGTAGCATGTGGTGTGGTGTTATCAGGAGGTAGCATGTGGTGTGGTGTTATCAGGGGTAGATGTGGTGTGGTGTTATCAGGAGGTAGCATGTGGTGTGGTGTTATCGGAGGTAGCATGTGGTGTGGTGTTATCAGGAGGTAGCATGTGGTGTGGTGTTATCAGGAGGTAGCATGTGGTGTGGTGTTATCAGGAGGTAGCATGTGGTGTGGTGTTATCAGGAGGTAGCATGTGGTGTGGTGTTATCAGGGGTGGCATGTGGTGTGGTGTTATCAGGAGGTAGCATGTGGTGTGGTGTTATCAGGAGTAGCATGTGGTGTGGTGTTATCAGGAGGTAGCATGTGGTGTGGTGTTATCAGGAGGTAGCATGTGGTGTGGTGTTATCAGGAGGTAGCATGTGGTGTGGTGTTATCAGGAGGTAGCATGTGGTGTGGTGTTATCAGGAGGTAGCATGTGGTGTGGTGTTATCAGGAGGTAGCATGTGGTGTGGTGTTATCAGGAGGTAGCATGTGGTGTGGTGTTATCAGGAGGTAGCATGTGGTGTGGTGTTATCAGGAGGTAGCATGTGGTGTGGTGTTATCAGGAGGTAGCATGTGGTGTGGTGTTATCAGGAGGTAGCATGTGGTGTGGTGTTATCAGGAGGTAGCATGTGGTGTGGTGTTATCAGGAGGTAGCATGTGGTGTGGTGTTATCAGGAGGTAGCATGTGGTGTGGTGTTATCAGGAGGTAGCATGTGGTGTGGTGTTATCAGGAGGTAGCATGTGGTGTGGTGTTATCAGGAGGTAGCATGTGGTGTGGTGTTATCAGGAGGTAGCATGTGGTGTGGTGTTATCAGGAGGTAGCATGTGGTGTGGTGTTATCAGGAGGTAGCATGTGGTGTGGTGTTATCAGGAGGTAGCATGTGGTGTGGTGTTATCAGGAGGTAGCATGTGGTGTGGTGTTATCAGGAGGTAGCATGTGGTGTGGTGTTATCAGGAGGTAGCATGTGGTGTGGTGTTATCAGGAGGTAGCATGTGGTGTGGTGTTATCAGGAGGTAGCATGTGGTGTGGTGTTATCAGGAGGTAGCATGTGGTGTGGGTGTTATCAGAGGTAGCATGTGGTGTGGTGTTATCAGGAGGTAGCATGTGGTGTGGTGTTATCAGGAGGTAGCATGTGGTGTGGTGTTATCAGGAGGTAGCATGTGGTGTGGTGTTATCAGGAGGTAGCATGTGGTGTGGTGTTATCAGGAGGTAGCATGTGGTGTGGTGTTATCAGGAGGTAGCATGTGGTGTGGTGTTATCAGGAGGTAGCATGTGGTGTGGTGTTATCAGGAGGTAGCATGTGGTGTGGTGTTATCAGGAGGTAGCATGTGGTGTGGTGTTATCAGGAGGTAGCATGTGGTGTGGTGTTATCAGGAGGTAGCATGTGGTGTGGTGTTATCAGGAGGTAGCATGTGGTGTGGTGTTATCAGGAGGTAGCATGTGGTGTGGTGTTATCAGGAGGTAGCATGTGGTGTGGTGTTATCAGGAGGTAGCATGTGGTGTGGTGTTATCAGGAGGTAGCATGTGGTGTGGTGTTATCAGGAGGTAGCATGTGGTGTGGTGTTATCAGGAGGTAGCATGTGGTGTGGTGTTATCAGGAGGTAGCATGTGGTGTGGTGTTATCAGGAGGTAGCATGTGGTGTGGTGTTATCAGGAGGTAGCATGTGGTGTGGTGTTATCAGGAGGTAGCATGTGGTGTGGTGTTATCAGGAGGTAGCATGTGGTGTGGTGTTATCAGGAGGTAGCATGTGGTGTGGTGTTATCAGGAGGTAGCATGTGGTGTGTGTTAGGGGCATGTGGTGTGGTGTTATCAGGGGTAGCATGTGGTGTGGTGTTATCAGGAGGTAGCATGTGGTGTGGTGTTATCAGGAGGTAGCATGTGGTGTGGTGTTATCAGGAGGTAGCATGTGGTGTGGTGTTATCAGGAGGTAGCATGTGGTGTGGTGTTATCAGGAGGTAGCATGTGGTGTGGTGTTATCAGGAGGTAGCATGTGGTGTGGTGTTATCAGGAGGTAGCATGTGGTGTGGTGTTATCAGGAGGTAGCATGTGGTGTGGTGTTATCAGGAGGTAGCATGTGGTGTGGTGTTATCAGGAGGTAGCATGTGGTGTGGTGTTATCAGGAGGTAGCATGTGGTGTGGTGTTATCAGGAGGTAGCATGTGGTGTTATCAGGAGGTAGCATGTGGTGTGGTGTTATCAGGAGGTAGCATGTGGTGTGGTGTTATCAGGAGGTAGCATGTGGTGTGGTGTTATCAGGAGGTAGCATGTGGTGTGGTGTTATCAGGAGGTAGCATGTGGTGTGGTGTTATCAGGAGGTAGCATGTGGTGTGGTGTTATCAGGAGGTAGCATGTGGTGTGGTGTTATCAGGAGGTAGCATGTGGTGTTATCAGGAGGTAGCATGTGGTGTGGTGTTATCAGGAGGTAGCATGTGGTGTGGTGTTATCAGGAGGTAGCATGTGGTGTGGTGTTATAGGGAGGTAGCATGTGGTGTGGTGTTATCAGGAGGTAGCATGTGGTGGTTTATCAGGAGGTAGCATGTGGTGTGGTGTTATCAGGAGGTAGCATGTGGTGTGGTGTTATCAGGAGGTAGCATGTGGTGTGGTGTTATCAGGAGGTAGCATGTGGTGTGGTGTTATCAGGAGGTAGCATGTGGTGTGGTGTTATCAGGAGGTAGCATGTGGTGTGGTGTTATCAGGAGGTAGCATGTGGTGTGGTGTTATCAGGAGGTAGCATGTGGTGTGGTGTTATCAGGAGGTAGCATGTGGTGTGGTGTTATCAGGAGGTAGCATGTGGTGTGGTGTTATCAGGAGGTAGCATGTGGTGTGGTGTTATCAGGAGGTAGCATGTGGTGTGGTGTTATCAGGAGGTAGCATGTGGTGTGGTGTTATCGGAGGTAGCATGTGGTGTGGTGTTATCAGGAGGTAGCATGTGGTGTGGTGTTATCAGGAGGTAGCATGTGGTGTGGTGTTATCAGGAGGTAGCATGTGGTGTGGTGTTATCAGGAGGTAGCATGTGGTGTGGTGTTATCAGGAGGTAGCATGTGGTGTGGTGTTATCAGGGGTAGCATGTGGTGTGGTGTTATCAGGAGGTAGCATGTGGTGTGGTGTTATCAGGAGGTAGCATGTGGTGTGGTGTTATCAGGAGGTAGCATGTGGTGTGGTGTTATCAGGAGGTAGCATGTGGTGTGGTGTTATCAGGAGGTAGCATGTGGTGTGGTGTTATCAGGAGGTAGCATGTGGTGTGGTGTTATCAGGAGGTAGCATGTGGTGTGGTGTTATCAGGAGGTAGCATGTGGTGTGGTGTTATCAGGAGGTAGCATGTGGTGTGGTGTTATCAGGAGGTAGCATGTGGTGTGGTGTTATCAGGAGGTAGCATGTGGTGTGGTGTTATCAGGAGGTAGCATGTGGTGTGGTGTTATCAGGAGGTAGCATGTGGTGTGGTGTTATCAGGAGGTAGCATGTGGTGTGGTGTTATCAGGAGGTAGCATGTGGTGTGGTGTTATCAGGAGGTAGCATGTGCTTTCCGTCCATCTGGTGTGGTCTCAGTCATCAGCCAATTCATATGGTTGTCCCAGTCCTTAGTTGTCAAAAAGCACAACAGCTCAATAGGATCTATATTCACTGAGCACTCTGGACAATGAGACCACACAGACTGTTGCTTTGTCAATGAATTTCAATTCCACTAATTGTCCAGAATGCATTAAGTGAACCCCTCGGAGGAGAGAACCAGTCCCGGGAAGAAGCAGACAAAGGAGAACTCGACGGGTAGCAGGATTCTGACTGACAATATACTGCAACATGCTCAATACATTTACTACTGTTGTTTTCTTATATCTCATATCATTAACTACTGTTGTTGACTTCTATCTTTTGAAGGCAGCATACTGTGATTGTGTCTGGTTCTGGTGAATTAGCTGTGTGTCTGTGGAGCAGAGTGACAGATGACTGGCCCACTGAAACCGTTCTGACATATCTGCCTAAGTGACCAGGCACGGACACAGGGTCAACGCTACACTACAACACAATAACACGGCAGGCTGAGACTGGGCTCTGAACAGGCAGGGAGAGAGGGGAGGAGACGGCAGGGGGAGAGAGGGGAGGAGACGGCAGGGGGAGAGAGGGGAGGAGACGGTAGGGGGAGAGAGGGGAGGAGATGGTAGGGGGAGAGATGGGAGGGAAGGAGGTGTTTTTCCAACACTTTGACAGAGGATGGGTCTGGAGTTAGTTTTCCTTTCCTCTGCCGTGGGACCAACTTATCAGGGTTTTATGAATGAAAAGGATATGTGCCGTGTTGTTGGATGGTAAAACAAGCTGACCTCTAGGGGAGTGTTAAAAACAAGAGAACAGAGAACAGCTTCAACACCAATACAAACAGTCGGAAGTTTACTTACACTTCAACTGTATGTACACTTTTCAACCCCTCCACAAATTTCTTGTTAACAAACTATAGTTTTGGCAAGTCGGTTAGGACATCTACTTTGTGCATGACACAAGTAATTTTTCCAACAATTGTTTACAGACAATTAATTCACTGTATCACAATTCCAGTGGGTCAGAAGTTTACATACACTAAGTTGACTGTGCCTTTAGACAGCTTGGAAAATTCAAGAAAATGATGTCATGGCTTTAGAAGCTTCTGATAGGCTAATTGACATAATTTGAGTCAATTGGAGGTGTACCTGTGGATGTATTTCAAGGCATACCTTCAAACTCAGTGCATCTTTGCTTGACATGATGGAAAAATCAAAAGAAATCCGCCAAGACCTCAGAAAAAACAATTGTAGACCTCCACAAGTCCAGTTCATCCCCTGTGAGCAATTTCCAAACGCCTGAAGGTACCGCGTTCATCTGTACAAACAATAGTACACAAGTATAAACACCATGGGACCACGCAGCCGTCATACCGCTCAGGAAGGAGACGCGTTCTGTCTCCTAGAGATAAACGTACTTTGGCGCGAAAAGTGGAAATCAATCCCAGAACAACAGCAAAGGACCTTGTGAAGATACTGGAGGAAACAGGTACAAAAGTATCTATATCCACAGTAAAACGAGTCCTATATCGACACAACCTGAAAGGTCGCTCAGCAAGGAAGAAGCCACTGCTCCAAAACAGCTATAAAAAAGCCCTACCTCCCTGCCAGCCTTTCCCTCCCCTACCCTGGGCCAATTGTGTGCAGCCCCATGAGCCTGGATTCGAACCAGGATCTCTAGTGGCACAGCTAGCACTGCGATGCAGTGCCTTAGACCACTGCGCCACTCGGGAGAGCGAGTGCTTGCCCTTGAGCAAGGCACTTAACCCTAATTGCTCCTGTAAGTCGCTCTGGATAAGAACGTCTGCTAAATTTCTAAAAATTTAAAATGTAAAACTAAAACAAACACCCTGAAACAAACTACCTGAAACAAACAACCTGAAACAAACACCCTGAAACAAACAACCTGAAATAAACACCCTGAAACAAACACACTGAAACAAACACCCTCCCAAGAGTAAACCATGCTAACTCAACCATAACACCCACTCAATGCACTAACCTTAACCCTCTAGAGTCCAGGCCCTCTCTACGCCAGGGGAGGGGGGTTCTAGGCTAACAAATGGAATTGTTTTAAAATGGTCATACCAACGATCATTTAGCTATTTTATTTTGAATTTTAAGACCCCTTAAGGTATAAAAAAAAAACATATAAAAATGTTTTGGGATGAAACATTGAATTTTGTAATTACTGCTATTAGCCAATAGAAACACATTGCATAACAGATTCACTACATTGGACAACAGATAGTCCTTACTGCTATTAGCCCATACAAATACATTGAATAACAGATTCACTACATGGAACAACAGATAGTCCTTACTGCTATTAGCCCATACAAACACATTGAATAACAGATTCACTACATGGAACAACAGATAGTCCTTACTGCTATTAGCCCATACAAACAACAGCAACATAACAGATAGTCCCCCCCCTAAAGGAAGTTTGTTCTGAAGTTTCTGTTATATCTGAGAGACATAGGAAAGATCAGGAAACTATTACAAATATATAAATGAGGGAGGCAGGGAGGCAGGAGGAGGGAGTCAGGGAGGAGGAGGGAGGGAGGGAGTCAGGAGGCAGGGGGGAGGGGGAGGGAGGAGGGAGGGAGGGAGGGAGGCAGGAGGGAGGAGGGAGGGAGGGAGGGGGAGGGAGGGAGGGAGGGAGGGAGGGAGGGAGGGAGTCAGGGAGGAGGCAGGGGGAGTAAGGGAGGGAGGGAGGGAGGGAGTCAGGGAGGGAGGGAGGGAGGAGGAGGGAGGGAGTCAGGGAGGGAGGGAGGGAGGGAGGGAGGGAGGGAGGGAGGGAGGCAGGGGTAGGGGGGAGGAAGGGAGGAGGGAGGGAGGGGAGGGGAGGAGGGAGGGAGGGAGGGAGTCAGGGAGGGAGGGAGGGGGAGGCAGGGAGGGAGGGTGGGAGGGAGGGAGGGAGGGAGTCAGGGAGGCAGGGAGGCAGGGAGGCAGGGAGGCAGGGAGGGAGTCAGGGAGGGAGACAGGGGGAAGTAAGGGAGGGAGGGAGGGAGTCAGGGAGGGAGGGAGTCAGGGAGGAGGCAGGGGGGGAGGGAGGGAGGGAGGGAGTCAGGGAGTCAGGGAGGCAGGGAGGGAGGGAGGGAGTCAGGGAGGGGGAGGGAGGGAGTCAGGGAGGGAGGCATGGGGGAGGGAGGGAGGAGGAGTCAGGAGGCAGGGAGGCAGGGAGGCAGGGAGGCAGGGAGGGAGGCAGGGAGGCAGGGAGGGGGAGGAGGAGTCAGGGAGGGAGGCATGGGGGAGGGAGGAGGGAGGGAGTCAGGGAGTCAGGGAGGCAGGGAGGAGGGAGGGAGTCAGGGATGGGGGAGGGAGGGAGTCAGGGAGGGAGGCATGGGGGGAGGGAGGGAGGGAGGGAGTCAGGGAGTCAGGGAGGCAGGGAGGCAGGGAGGCAGGGAGGCAGGGAGGCAGGGAGGGAGGCAGGGAGGCAGGGGGGGAGTAAGGGAGGGAGGCAGGGAGGCACACTCATAAATAACTATGTTACCAACTGTCTACAGTACACACAATACACTCATAAATAACTACGTGTTTTGGCCCTGTAAAGAAACATTATTATCATGACTAAATATTATTCAACAATGTACTGACCCATCCAGAATATATTATCATTACTAAATATTATTCAACAATGTACTGACCCATCCAGAATATATTATCATGACTAAATATTATTCAACAATGTACTGACCCATCCAGAATATATTATCATGACTAAATATTATTCAACAATGTACTGACCCATCCAGAATATATTATCATTACTAAATATTATTCTAAAATGTACTGACCCATCCAGAATATATTATCATGACTAAATATTATTTAACAATGTACTGACCCATCCAGAATATATTATCATTACTAAATATTATTCTACAATGTACTGACCCATCCAGAATATATTATCATGACTAAATATTATTTAACAATGTACTGACCCATCCAGAATATATTATCATTACTAAATATTATTCTACAATGTACTGACCCATCCAGAATATATTATCATTCCTAAATATTATTCTACAATGTACTGACCCATCCAGAATATATTATCATTACTAAATATTATTCAACAATGTACTGACCCATCCAGAATATATTATCATTACTAAATATGATTCTAGAATGTACTGACCCATCCAGAATATATTATCATTACTAAATATGATTCTAGAATGTACTGACCCATCCATAATATATTATCATGACTAAATATGATTCTAGAATGTACTGACCCATCCATAATATATTATCATTACTAAATATTATTCTACAATGTACTGACCCATCCAGAATATATTATCATTACTAAATATGATTCTAGAATGTACTGACCCATCCAGAATATATTATCATGACTAAATATGATTCTAGAATGTACTGACCCATCCAGAATATATGATTTCTACTATTTTCCAAGAGTGTTCTATTTCAGTCCTATATGTTGAGCATACTGCTCTGTACAACCCGGCCGCGACCGGGAGACCCATGGGGCGGCGCGCAATTGGCCCAGCGTCGTCCAGGGTAGGGGAGGGAATGGCCGGCAGGGATGTAGCTCAGTTGATAGAGCATGGCGTTTGCAACGCCAGGGTTGTGGGTTCGATTCCCACAGGGGGTATAAAAAAATAAAAAAAGAACAAAAAAAAGTATAATAATAATGTGACTAAACTGTAAGTCGCTCTGGATAAGAGCGTCTGCTAAATGACTTAAATGTAAATGTAATGGAGCTCTTCAGGTAATAATCAACATACAATTATTACTGTATAATTAGTGCCATAACATATTCAGACTAAGTTAACTTTCAATAGTTCAATCAATGTCAGTTATCAGTCAATGGTGTGTATATAAGGCCAGAGTGGCTAGGTGTTATTATGTCTGTATGTCCTCCTGAAGGATCCATTATTATGTCACTGTGTCTGTATGTCCTCCTGAAGGATCCATTACTATGCCACTGTGTCTGTATGTCCTCCTGAAGGATCCATTATTATGTCACTGTGTCTGTATGTCCTCCTGAAGGATCCATTATTATGTCACTGTGTCTGTATGTCCTCCTGAAGGATCCATTACTATGCCACTGTGTCTGTATGTCCTCCTGAAGGATCCATTATTATGTCACTGTGTCTGTATGTCCTCCTGAAGGATCCATTATTATGTCACTGTGTCTGTATGTCCTCCTGAAGGATCCATTATTATGTCACTGTGTTAGGGTTAGGCTGGGTGAAGTCCAGTAAGTGGTGACTATTTAACAGTCAGATGGCCTGGAGATAGAAGCTGTTTTTCAGTCTCTCTGTCCCAGCTTTGATGCACCTGTGCTGTCTCCGCCTTCTGGACGATAGCGGGGTGAACAGGCCTTGGTTAGGGTGGCTGAGGTCCTTGACGATCGTTTTGGCCTTCCTGTGACACCGGGTGCTGTAGGTGTCCTGGAGGGCAGGCAGTTTCCCCCGGTGATGCGTTGGGCTGACCATACCACCCTCTGGAGAGCCCTGCGGTTGTGGATGGTGCAGTTGCCGTACCAGGTGGTGATACAGCCCTACAGGCTCCTCTCAATGGTTCATCTGTAGAAATTCAGGCCAAGCTGAAATTCCTCAGTCTCCTGAGGTTGAAGAGGCCCTGTTGCGCCTTCTTCATCACACTGTCTGTGTGGACGGACCATTTCAGGTTTTCAGTGATGTGCATGCCGAGGAAAATGAAGCATTAAACACACATAACACTAGTGAAAGCCTAGCCGCTAACCTCATACGGCTGGTATTAACACACAGAACACTAGTGAAAGCCTAGCCGCTAACCTCATATTGCTGGTATAAACACACAGAACAGTAGGACAGCAGTGCCCTCACATGGAGAAACAGAGGTACTGCAGAGAGACTCCCTCCAGGACAAAGCTGTGATTAACTACCAACCAGGAGCATCCAGCAAATACAGTCATCTCCCCACTGTATTGATAACTGTGAAATCCCCCTGTATAGACACAGAGGGGGAAATACTGTCAGTAATAGATTTAATGGGTTGAAGAGGGTTGAAGAGTAGCCATTAGAGAAGAGACAGAGACTGAGTCAGGACAGAGACTGAGGAAGGGCTGAGACTGAGGAAGGGCTGAGACTGAGGAAGGGCTGAGACTGAGGAAGGGCTGAGACTGAGGAAGGGCTGAGACTGAGGAAGGGCTGAGACTGAGGCAGGGCTGAGACTGAGGAAGGGCTGAGACTGAGGAAGGGCTGAGACTGAGGAAGGGCTGAGACTGAGGAAGGGCTGAGACTGAGGAAGGGCTGAGACTGAGGAAGGGCTGAGACTGAGGAAGGGCTGAGACTGAGGAAGGGCTGAGACTGAAGAAGGGCTGAGACTGAGGAAGGGCTGAGACTGAGGAAGGGCTGAGACTGAGGAAGGGCTGAGACTGAAGTAGGGCTGTGTGGGCTGATACTGAGGCTGAGGCAGGTCTGTGTGGGCTGAGAGGGGGTGAGGCAGGGCTGTGTGGGCTGAGAGGGGGCTGAGGCAGGTCTGTGTGGGCTGAGAGGGGGCTGAGGCAGGTCTGTGTGGGCTGAGAGGGGGTGAGGCAGGGCTGTGTGGGCTGAGAGGGGGCTGAGGCAGGGCTGTGTGGGCTGAGAGGGGGTGAGGCAGGGCTGTGTGGGCTGAGAGGGGGCTGAGGCAGGGCTGTGTGGGCTGAGAGGGGGTGAGGCAGGGCTGTGTGGGCTGAGAGGGGGCTGAGGCAGGGCTGTGTGGGCTGAGAGGGGGTGAGGCAGGGCTGTGTGGGCTGAGAGGGGGCTGAGGCAGGGCTGTGTGGGCTGAGAGGGGGCTGAGGCAGGTCTGTGTGGGCTGAGAGGGGGAGAGGCAGGGCTGTGTGGGCTGAGAGGGGGCTGAGGCAGGGCTGTGTGGGCTGAGAGGGGGTGAGGCAGGGCTGTGTGGGCTGAGAGGGGGCTGAGGCAGGGCTGTGTGGGCTGAGTGGGGGCTGAGGCAGGGGTGTGTGGGCTGAGAGGGGGCTGAGGCAGGGCTGTGTGGGCTGAGAGGGGGCTGAGGCAGGGCTGTGTGGGCTGAGGCAGGGCTGTGTGGGCTGAGAGGGGGCTGAGGCAGGGCTGTGTGGGCTGAGTGGGGGCTGAGGCAGGGGTGTGTGGGCTGAGAGGGGGGCTGAGGCAGGGCTGTGTGGGCTGAGAGGGGGGCTGAGGCAGGGCTGTGTAGGCTGAGCAGGGCTGTGTGGGCTGAGAGGGGCTGAGGCAGGGCTGTGTGGGCTGAGAGGGGGTGAGGCAGGGCTGTGTGGGCTGAGAGGGGGCTGAGGCAGGGCTGTGTGGGCTGAGAGGGGGCTGAGGCAGGGCTGTGTGGGCTGAGAGGGGCTGAGGAAGGGCTGTGTGGGCTGAGAGGGGGCTGTCTCTGTATTGTCTGATTAGATTCCTGTAGAACGAAGGGGGAAACTCTTCTGGTATTATATGGCTGCGTTACACAATAGGGATTTCAATGGTAATTAATTGAATTGATAAAGGAAACAATGGCATAGTACGCTGACAGAACAATTACCATAGAGGGAGTTAAATAAAGATAGGAAATGTTCCCAGGCAATCCTTACTACTGCGTGATTAGATCCTCTACTGCTCTGCTACCCTCTCTGTCTCTATAGCCTCGCTCTCTCTGTTAGCCTCTCTCTCTGTTAGCCTCTCTCTCTCTCTCTGTGAGCCTCTCTATCTGTTAGCCTCTCTCTCTGTTAGCCTCTCTCTCTCTGCTAGCCTCTCTCTCTGCTAGCCTCTCTCTCTCTCTCTGCTAGCCTCTCTCTCTGTTAGCCTCTCTCTCTGCTAGCCTCTCTCTCTGTTAGCCTCTCTCTCTCTCTCTGCTAGCCTCTCTCTCTGTTAGCCTCTCTCTCTGTTAGCCTCTCTCTCTGTTAGCCTCTCTCTCTGCTAGCCTCTCTCTCTGTCTGCTAGCCTCTCTCTCTCTGCTAGCCTCTCTCTCTGTTAGCCTCTCTCTCTGTTAGCCTCTCTCTCTGCTAGCCTCTCTCTCTGCTAGCCTCTCTCTCTGCTAGCCTCTCTCTCTGTTAGCCTCTCTCTCTGTGAGCCTCTCTATCTGTTAGCCTATCTCTCTCTCTGCTAGCCTCTCTCTCTGCTAGCCTCTCTCTCTGCTAGCATCTCTCTCTGTTAGCCTCTCTCTCTGTTAGCCTCTCTCTCTCTCTCTGTGAGCCTCTCTCTCTGTTAGCCTCTATCTCTGTTAGCCTCTCTCTCTCTGCTAGCCTCTCTCTCTCTGTTAGCCTCTCTCTCTCTGCTAGCCTCTCTCTCTGCTAGCCTCTCTCTCTCTGCTAGCCTCTCTCTCTGCTAGCCTCTCTCTCTGCTAGCCTCTCTCTCTGTTAGCCTCTCTCTCTCTGTTAGCCTCTCTCTCTCTGTTAGCCTCTCTCTCTCTGCTAGCCTCTCTCTCTCTGCTAGCCTCTCTCTCTCTGTTAGCCTCTCTCTCTCTGCTAGCCTCTCTCTGCTAGCCTCTCTCTCTCTGCTAGCCTCTCTCTCTCTGCTAGCCTCTCTCTCTGCTAGCCTCTCTCTCTCTGCTAGCCTCTCTCTCTGCTAGCCTCTCTCTCTCTGCTCTCTCTCTGCTAGCCTCTCTCTCTCTGCTAGCCTCTCTCTCTCTGCTAGCCTCTCTCTCTCTGCTAGCCTCTCTCTCTCTGCTAGCCTCTCTCTCTGCTAGCCTCTCTCTCTCTGCTAGCCTCTCTCTCTGCTAGCCTCTCTCTCTGCTAGCCTCTCTCTCTCTGCTAGCCTCTCTCTCTCTGTTAGCCTCTCTCCCTCTGTTAGCCTCACCCTCTCTATTTCTGTATTTTGAAAGGTACATATCTTGAAAAACTTGATTGCTGACAAGAAAGACATTTTGGGACTATGTCAACAATGGACTAATGAAACGAATACCAAAAGATATACTGAACAAACATATAAACGCAACATGCAACAATTTCAAAGATTTTGCTGAGATATAGTTCATATAAGGAAATCAGTCAATTAAAATATATTTATTAGGCCCTAATCTATGGATTTCACATGACTGGGCAGGGGTGGAGCCTTGGGTGGGCCTGGCCAACCCACTGTGGAGCCAGGCCCAGCCAATCAGAATGAGTTTTTCCCCACAAAAGGGCTTCATTACAGACAGAAATACTCCTCAGCCGGAGCCTACCTAGGGCTATATGCCTGTGATTGAAATCAACACAGGTAGGCATAACGGTATTGTTTTCAAATATATATTTTTGGCACTGGCAGTTAAACCTATCAACACTAAATAGACACTTTTTAACTAAACATTTCACAATTACAGACATAACAATGCACTCTATTTTCTGGCAATTTATCTGTTCATTTATAATATAATAATTTGGCATTTAGCAGACGCTTTTATCCAAAGCGACTTACAGTCACGCGTGCATACATATTTTTTACGTATGGGTGGTCCCTGGGATCGAACCCACAACCCTGGCATTACAAGCACCATGCTCTACCAATTGAGCTACAGAGGACGAGCATTGTTTCATAAACATCCAAGTCTAATTCTTCTACATAAACAGTATCTTGAAATCGGTCCTGGAGTTTCCCAGCTGTATTCCTATCATGGAAATCAACACAGGTAGGCTGAAAATGTTTTCCAATATGTAGCCTCTTTGACTGATAAACCTTAGCTTTCGAGCCCAATACATTTAAACTACATCTTTACTCTACTTAGCATCAGTAGCGGTGCGTGGGTAAAATCACTGGGGAAACCAAGCCAGGAAAAAAGCCTTATTACAACCTATGTGTTGTGATAATTGCGTTGTTTGCTCTATAACCTGTTAGTTCATATGCCTTGACACCGGGATATTTACATTTACATTTTAGTCATTTAGCAGACGCTCTTATCCAGAGCGACTTACAGTTAGTGATTACATTTATTTATTTTTTATACTGGCCCCCCGTGGGAATCGAAGCCACAACCCTGGCGTTGCAAACGCCATGCTCTATCAACTGAGCTACATCCCTGCCGGCCATTCCCTCCCCTACCCTAGACGACGCTGGGCCAATTGTGCGCCGCCCATGAGTCTCCCGGTCGCGGCCGGCTGCGACAGAGCCTGGATTTGAACCAGGATCTCTAGTGGCACAGTTAGCACTGCGATGCAGTGCCTTAGACCACTGCGCCACACTGAAGGGCCGAGACAATAAGAAAACACAGTGTCAGAATAAATTCAACCACACCTTCGTTTCATCACAAAACCGGAGAGCAACATCTGTCCGATGGAGTCCACAAAACATATTGCATGTAACAAACAGTTACATGACCTACCGCATGGTCAAGCAAGTTAACGTTTCAGACAACTAAATAACTATTGATTTAGAACCACAGAGAGTTTTTATATTTTTTAACCTTTATTTAACTAGGCAAGTCAGTTAAGAACAAATTCTTATTTACAATGACGGCCTACACCGGCCAAACCCGGGCCAATTGTGCGCCGCCCTATGGGACTCCCAATCACGGCCGGTTGTGATACAGCCTGGAATCAAACCAGGGGGTCTGTAGTGACGTCTCAAGCACTGAGATGCAGTGCCTTAGACCACTGCGCCACTCGGGAGCCCAAGTCTCAAAGTTACCGCAAGTCTCAAAGAAAACAGAAGCTGCCTCCACTATTCCAGAACCATTTCAACATCATCAAATCACCTCTGCTTAGTCTAATACAGTGACAACTAAAAGATACCAAAAACGATTTAGTCCAATCAACATAAGCTAAATATGATGTGGCTGTCCATGGTTCTGATTTCTGTGTGTGTGTGTGTGTGTGTGTGTGTGTGTGTGTGTGTGTGTGTGTGTGTGTGTGCAAGTAGAAAAACATGTTGACTCACCCTCCTTGTAGATAAATACCAACACCATCCTCTCTTTCATGTTGAGGAAACGGTCTATCACTCTGTCATACAGAACACGCTTTTATTTGTTGTTGTCCGAGGCTACCTGGCTAAAATGCTAGCTAGCTAGCCTAACTTCCATTCATGGACAACGTTAGCTAGTTAACATTAGCCTTCTACATCTAGCTACATCTTGAACGTCCATCCTCTCAGGCCAGGGGCATAACAATGTATAAATTAATGGTTGGATCAGAATCGCCGTTATAATCATTGGCCAGTACTAAGAATTAAGTAAAACCACAAGTCCAAATCCCTATCTCCGTCCATTGCTAATGTAGGAAAGGGACAATTTTAGCTAGCTGGCTAGCCACCAGAGGACAACACAACGAGATGCAACAATTCAGTTGCATTAGTTTGTTCTGTTAATGACGTTTTGCTTCTGGTATGATGTGATTGGTGTGAAGCCAAATCCAACCTGGCTTCCCTTAACACTTTATTTTGGTGCTCCAGGACCATTCACAGTTGAGCTCACTAGTTTAACTCAATGCTGATTGGCTATTATTGTATCATTTTTTTATCAAGGGAGGCCAAATACTCGCTGGCTTCCATTGCATTCAATGCTATCAACAATATCATGCTCTTTTTGACCAGACAGCATCAGATAGGTGGGCTACACATACAGAGACAGAAGGGGGCGCTGTTTCGCTCAGATGCTTTCTCCTGTGATACATTCAGCCTCTTGCAAATTGAAGGACAATTATGAAACACAGAGAGACGAAAGATAAATAATTTTCTTTTTAAAATTCTTGGTAATTTTTTTGGAAGCCTGGTTCCCTTGGTATCCATGAATACACACCACTGCTTAGCATAGGGAAGATCATAACAATTCCTCTAATTCCTTTTCTGCAAACGACCCACGCAATTTATCCCCTTATTTTACCAGCATTGCTCTGCATAGACGCGAGAAAAACAGACTTGCTTTCTAATTGGACGTGCTGTGATGCCGTAGACGCCGATGAGGCTCCCAGATCGTCTGTTTTCCCTCGTTCACTCATACATTCTATTTTCCAGAGTGAACACACTTGTTTAAAAAAAACAATTCATTTGAATTGGGCTTTAGAGAACGATTCAGTTTAATGACTGTCCAATAACGTCAGCAGATGTGTCACAACTCTGAAATCACAGTGTTAAACGTGCTACTATCAGAACGCAACAGGCATCTCTACCTGATCTGAGGACCGCTACAAAGTCCCTACTCACATATTCTGCTGGTCTAAAAAAGTTATGAAGAAGTCCTTTGATAGTATCACACTGATAAACACTCACAGTGCAACGGCAACATAATAGGAATATGTGTTGTAAAGCAGAGTGAACCACCTTGTGGTCTGGATTAGAAATGGTCCTTCCACAGTGATGATAGATGCTGCATTGAAATGGCCTTGATATGCCATGACCATTGCTTACTGGCATTCCCACCACATTCAGTGGGGAGAACAAGTATCGGCAGTGTATCAAATACTTGTTCTCCCCACTGTACACTACAACTGTTTATCTACCGCAGGGATGGGGGTGGGGGGTCATAAAAAAAATCTGAACTCATCATGAGGGGCCGCAGAAATGTTTGCAGTTTTTAATCTGAGTGAGACTGACTAACAAAATCAATGTGGGCCGGTAATTTGACTATGATTGCTAAGTTTAGCTGGCCGCTAGACTAACACGGGCTAATTAAGTGACTATTAGTGAGTGACATAATGAGAAACTGCTGATGCACCACATTTAGAGCAATCAGCTTGTGTATTCTAATATTCTAACAGCAACAGTAAGTGAGATGCCAGATGCCCATTCCTGATCTACTGTATATACTGTAACACTATGCAACATAACCACTTTCAAATGAGTTACCTGTTTTTGCTGTTCAAAACAATTTTGAGCCTAGTATTTAAAATAAATTAATGATCTATATACTATTTTCCGATCAACGTATGTGGTCTGTGATTCTTGCATTTTGATAAGACAAAATAAGATTTGTTTTTCCAACAGTTGAATTGGGCTTCATGACTTTAGCTGAGGCTACATCACAGCCATCCAGGCTACCACATACCGCTCCCAGTCCCAGTCACAGACACTCAGTCGCTGCGACTAAACGGCAGGGCTGAAAGGGCAGGATGAAGCAACTCAGCCCAGCATTGAGTGAGCCTTTGACAGAAATATGAATGTGATACTCCCTGTGGTATTTTTAACCATAGTATTGAATTCATCTAAAACACTTAAGGCAGCTTCCCTGGTCTGCTGTTGCTACTGCTCAGAGGGCTCTCTCTCTCCCTCTCTCTCTCTCTCTCTCTCTCTCTCTCTCTCTCTCTCTCTCTCTCTCTCTCTCTCTCTCTCTCTCTCTCTCTCTCTCTCTGCTCTCTCTCTCTCTCTCTCTCTCTCTCTCTCTCTCTCTCTCTCTCTCTCTCTCTCTCTCTCTCTCTCTCTCTCTCTCTCTCTCTCTCTCTCTCTCTCTCTCTCTCTCTCTCTCTCTCTCTCTCTCTCTCTCTGTCTCTCTCTCTCTCTCTCTCTCCTCTCTCTCTCTCTCTCTCTCTCTCTCTCTCTCTCTCTCTCTCTCTCTCTCTCTCTCTCTCTCTCTCTCTCTCTCTCTCTCTCTCTCTCTCTCTCTCTCTCTCTCTCTCTCTCTCTCTCTCTCTCTCTCTCTCTCCCCCTCTCTCTCTCTCTCTCTCTCTCTCTCTCTCTCTCTCTCTCTCTCTCTCTCTCTCTCTCTCTCTCTCTCTCTCTCTCTCTCTCTCTCTCTCTCTCTCTCTCTCTCTCTCTCTCTATGTCTCTCTCTCTCTCTCTCTCTCTCTCTCTCTCTCTCTCTCTCTCTCTCTCTCTCTCTCTCTCTCTCTCTCTCTCTCTCTCTCTCTCTCTCTCTCTCTCTCTCTCTCTCTCTCTCTCTCTCTCTCTCTCTCTCTCTCTCTCTCTCTCTCTCTCTCTAACTCTCTCTCTCTCTCTCTCTCTCTCTCTCTCTCTCTCTCTCTCTCTCTCTCTAACTCTCTCTCTCTCTCTCTCTCTCTCTCTCTCTCTCTCTCTCTCTCTCTCTCTCTCTCTCTCTCTCTCTCTCTCTCTCTCTCTCTCTCTCTCTCTCTCTCTCTCTCTCTCTCTCTCTCTCTACTCTCTCTCTCTCTCTCTCTCTCTCTCTCTCTCTCTCTCTCTCTCTCTCTCTCTCTCTCTCTCTCTCTCTCTCTCTCTCTCTCTCTCTCTCTCTCTCTCTCTCTCTCTCTCTCTCTCTCTCTCTCTCTCTCTCTCTCTCTCTCTCTCTCTCTCTCTCTCTCTCTCTCTCTCTCTCTCTCTCTCTCTCTCTCTCTCTCTCTCTCTCTCTCTCTCTCTCTCTCTCTCTCTCTCTCTCTCTCCTCTCTCTCTCTCTCTCTCTCTCTCTCTCTCTCTCTCTCTCTCTCTCTCTCTCTCTCTCTCTCTCTCTCTCTCTCTCTCTCTCTCTCTCTCTCCCTCTCTCTCTCTCTCTCTCTCTCTCTCTCTCTCTCTCTCTCTCTCTCTCTCTCTCTCTCTCTCTCTCTCTCTCTCTCTCTCTCTCTCTCTCTCTCTCTCTCTCTCTAACTCTCCTGAGAGACTTCTCATGCGACTAGAATCCTCACCACGGCAGTGTGGCCATCGCATGAGAGGAGAGCTCATAAAAACCTAATGAAGTTACGGAGAACTCCATACAAATCTCATTAGGCCTTCTGATACCTCAGAAAGGAAGTCAGGGCCCTCCTGAGGATTGGTGTAATAGACGTGATGATGTCTGTAAAAGCTACAGGATCCAGCTGTGTCATCCAGCATGCTGAGACAATGAAGCCTGTTCTGTTAAGTGACGTAATAACCAGAACCAGCAGGTCACATGACTAAACGGGCTGACAGAGGCTTTACTTCTGAATCAAACCTGAAAAATCACAGCTCCGTATCCAAAGCATCCTCAACAGAGAAAACTGCTCCTACCTTTACAATGACTTGTATATAAATATATTGCATTTACACACCTTACACAAACGTTCTTCAAAAAAAAGCTGTTGAGAATGGAGCAGAAACATATTAGCAACCGTTTATCTACACTGAAAAACAATAGAAATGCAACATGCAACAATTTCAAAGATTTTACTGAGTTCCAGTTCATATAAAGGGAATCAGTCAAATGAAATATATTCATTAGGCCCTAATCTATGGATTTCACATGACTGGGAATACAGATATGCATCTATGCATCATACAGATACCCTAAAAAAAAAGTAGGGGCGTGGATCAGAAAACCAGTCAGTATCTGGTGTGACCACCGTTTGCCTCATGCAGCGTGACACATTGTTGATTGTGGCCTGTGGAATGTTGTCCCACTCCTCTTCAAAGGCTGTGCGAAGATGCTGGACATTGGCGGGAAGTGGAACTTGCTGTCGTACACGTCGATCCAGAGCATCCCAAACATGCTCAATGGGTGACATGTCTGGTGAGTATGCAGGCCATGGAAGAACTGGGATATTTTCAGCTTCCAGGAATTGTGTACTGATCCTTGCGACATGGGGCCGTGCATTATCATGCTGAAACACGAGGTGATGGCGGCGGATGAATGGCACGACAATGGGCCTCAGGATCTCGTCACGTTATCTCCGTGCATTCCATACATGCTGTCTGCCATCTGCCCGGTACAGTTGAAACCGGGATTCATCTGTGAATTGAACGCTTCTCCAGCGTGCCAGTGGCCATCGAAGGTGAGCATTTCCCCACTGAAGTCGGTTACGACGCCAAACTGCAGTCAGGTCAAGACCCTGGTGAGGACGACGAGCACGCAGATGAGCTTCCCTGAGACGGTTTCTGACAGTTTGTGCAGAAATTATTCGGTTCTGTAAACCCACAGTTTCATCAGCTGTCCGGGTGGCTGGTCTCAGACAATCCCGCAGGTCCTGGGCTGGCGTGGTTACACGTGGTCTGCGATTGTGAGACCGGTTGGACGTACAGCCAAATTCTCTAAAATTACGTTGGAGGCGGCTTATGGTAGAGAAATAAACATTATATTCTGTCAACAGCTCTGGTGGACTTTCCTGCAGTCAGCATGCCAATTGCACACTCCCTCAATACTTGAGAGATCTGTGGGATTGTGTTGTGTGACAAAACTGCACATTTTAGAGTGGCCTTTGATTGTCCCCAGCACAAGGTGCACCTGTGTAATGAACATGCTGTTTAATCAGCTTCTTGATATGCCACACCTGTCAGGTGGATGGATTATCTTGGCAAAGAAGAAATGCTAACAGGGATGTAAACAAATTTTTGCATAACATTTTTGAGAAATAAGCTTTTTGAGCGTATGGAACATTTATGGGATCTATTTTTTCAGCTCATGAAACATGGGACCAACACTTTACATGCTGTGTTTATATTTTTGTTCAGTATATAAAATTAAATTAGTAAATTACTACATTTAAATGTATTTTTATCCTGATAGGAGCAGCTAGTTAGGAGATGAAAATCACCACACTCCTCTGAAGGATTCTGGGAACCAACAGTGACAGAACTGACACTGATCTAAGACTACCTACATTTCTGAGAATCACTATTGTACTGAAACCCCAAAATGATGAATAATGAAAGTCCTTGAGAGAGCTTTACACTAATCCAACACATCCTTATAAATTATACCAGGCTTTTCATATTCATCATTGCACCAGCTATTTCTCATGCTTCAGAGGCATTTATCACTTAACTATTAATTATTAAGCTGTGTCAGAATAGTGAGTGCTCTACCTGAGAGGGAGGTGTGTGTTGGACATCAGTGAGGACTGGCAACAGTCAGAGTGGCCAGGGTGCAGACTGACACTACAACAGACCTTAAAGCTTCAGCCTCTCAGACTGACACTACAACAGACCTTAAAGCTTCAGCCTCTCAGCCTGACACTACAACAGACCTTAAAGCTTCAGCCTCTCAGACTGACACTACAACAGACCTTAAAGCTTCAGCCTCTCAGACTGACACTACAACAGACCTTAAAGCTTCAGCCTCTCAGCCTGACACTACAACAGACCTTAAAGCTTCAGCCTCTCAGACTGACACTACAACAGACCCTAAAGCTTCAGCCTCTCAGCCTGACACTACAACAGACCTTAAAGCTTCAGCCTCTCAGCCTGACACTACAACAGACCTTAAAGCTTCAGCCTCTCAGCCTGCCACTACAACAGACCTTAAAGCTTCAGCCTCTCAGCCTGACACTACAACAGACCTTAAAGCTTCAGCCTCTCAGCCTGACACTACAACAGACCTTAAAGCTTCAGCCTCTCAGCCTGCCACTACAACAGACCTTAAAGCTTCAGCCTCTCAGCCTGACACTACAACAGACCTTAAAGCTTCAGCCTCTCAGCCTGACACTACAACAGACCTTAAAGCTTCAGCCTCTCAGACTGACACTACAACAGACCTTAAATCTTCAGCCTCTCAGACTGACACTACAACAGACCTTAAATCTTCAGCCTCTCAGCCTGACACTACAACAGACCTTAAAGCTTCAGCCTCTCAGCCTGACACTACAACAGACCTTAAAGCTTCAGCCTCTCAGACTGACACTACAACAGACCTTAAAGCTTCAGCCTCTCAGCCTGACACTACAACAGACCTTAAAGCTTCAGCCTCTCAGACTGACACTACAACAGACCTTAAAGCTTCAGCCTCTCAGCCTGACACTACAACAGACCTTAAAGCTTCAGCCTCTCAGACTGACACTACAACAGACCCTAAAGCTTCAGCCTCTCAGACTGACACTACAACAGACCTTAAAGCTTCAGCCTCTCAGCCTGACACTACAACAGACCTTAAAGCTTCAGCCTCTCAGCCTGACACTACAACAGACCTTAAAGCTTCAGCCTCTCAGAGTGACACTACAACAGACCCTAAAGCTTCAGCCTCTCAGACTGACACTACAACAGACCTTAAAGCTTCAGCCTCTCAGCCTGACACTACAACAGACCTTAAAGCTTCAGCCGCTCAGACTGACACTACAACAGACCTTAAAGCTTCAGCCTCTCAGCCTGACACTACAACAGACCTTAAAGCTTCAGCCTCTCAGACTGACACTACAACAGACCGTAAAGCTTCAGCCTCTCAGACTGACACTACAACAGACCTTAAAGCTTCAGCCTCTCAGACTGACACTACAACAGACCGTAAAGCTTCAGCCTCTCAGCCTGACACTACAACAGACCGTAAAGCTTCAGCCTCTGTTGATCTATGAATTATGCGTCCACTAAATGGAATATACATTCTTAGAGGAAATGTCAAGGATGAATAGGAGTGAAGTCATGAATAAAAGGATGATAATGTCTTTCAGAATATGTTTTCAGCGTAAGGAGTATTCTCACCATGAAAAGAGAGAAAAGACTTGTGAAATGTTTATGTCATATCTGAATACATTAGATGGATGGAAATTACATTCCACTTTAGAGAGTACTGTGCTATTTACTAAGTTTGCATATTAAAATATACAGTGGGTAAATCTAAATGGTATTCTGAATCCACATAAATACGGCTGTAGGCATACTGTCGGGGGAGGAGAGGTATTCAGACATTAATTCAACCATACTTGATTCATGGTAATATTTAAAAGGTGACCTGTTGAGAATTATAATCAGGTTCACTTGATTACAGGTGAAATGGGTAACCGGGGACCTGATGAGAATTATAATCAGGTTGGAAATTCCATCAATAACATCAGAATTACATCTTTATGTCCATGACATCAGAATGACATCTTTATGTCTGTCCATAACATCAGAATGACATGTTTATGTCTGTCCATAACATCAGAATGACATGTTTATGTCTGTCCATAACATCAGAATGACATCTTTGTCTGTCCATAACATCAGAATGGCATCTTTATGTCTGTCCATAACATCAGAATGACATGTTTATGTCCATAACATCAGAATGACATCTTTGTCTGTCCATAACATCAGAATGACATCTTTATGTCTGTCCATAACATCAGAATGACATGTTTATGTCCATAACATCAGAATGACATCTTTGTCTGTCCATAACATCAGAATGACATCTATGTCCGTCCATAACATCAGAATGACATCTTTGTCCGTCTATAACATTAAATGACATCTTTGTCCGTCCATAACATAACATCAGAATGACATCTATGTCCGTCCATAACATCAGAATGACATCTATGTCCGTCCATAACATCAGAATGACATCTTTGTCCGTCCATAACATCAGAATGACATCTTTGCCCGTCCATAACATCAGAATGACATCTTTGTCCGTCCATAACATCAGAATGACATCTTTGTCCGTCCATAACATCAGAATGACATCTTTGTCCGTCCACAGCATCAGAATGACATCTTTGTCCGTCCATAACATCAGAATGACATCTTTGTCCGTCCATAACATCAGAATGGCATCTTTGTCCGTCTATAACATCAGAATGGCATGTTTAAGTGTGAACCTGAACACCATTTAATGAACAACACGTTCATTATGCAGAAGCTTTCTGCTGTTTATTTGGCATAAATCACAATAGTTTATGGTAATGTAAAACCTGGATGCAGACTAGATGTTAATATAGTGATTGGGTTTAAATATGCAGTGCATGTCTGACCCTCTGGAGACGGGAAAGGAGCTATCTAAGATTTATAAGGCGTCTATAGCGGCTGATTGACTAAAACACCAGGGGTCGTTTAAACATCCTGCAGTTACTGCACACTCCACAGACTGACCTGCTAGTGTCACAAAGTCAAATAACTCCAATAACTCACATCTCTGCTGCTCAAGTGTTTTTTAATCTTTCATATAGCTTGTTTACTTTTTCCAGGAATGCGATCCGATGTTCCATTTTTGTGACCTAAAACTAAGAAGGCCTGGTCTGGACTGGCAATCTGGATAGCAGAGATAACAAGTGAAGAATGTTGGTCCCAATCTGTAGAGCCAGGAGTCGTCAGGAGTAAGACCTCTCCTCACCCTACTCTTCATTAGGAAGTGTCTAATCTAGCCTCTCTCCCAGCCTGATAAGGACCAGCGCTAATGCAGACTGAGTCAAAGTTCAAACAGCCTTCGATGTTTTGACGCTTAACTTACTAAAGTTCCTGTATGTTCATTAGACAGCTTTATCAGCAAATTCTTCTCTTACATTCTCCAATACCCCAAAAGATGTGGAAGTGCTGGAGAGCCGCGGCTGAGAGGAGATAAGGGAAGGCTGTTGTGGTACCAGGGCCTCTTCTGCTCCATCAAGCCTTTAGCCCTGACTAGAGAGACAAGTGGAAAGCCTCTGTGGGATGAGACCGGCTTTAAGTTTTCTTCTACTGAGCAGGAGAGGAGGAAGGAGGAGAGAGGGAGGATGAGGAGAGAAGGAGGGAGGGAGGAGGAGAGAGGGGGGATGAGGAGAGGAGAGAAGGAGGGAGGAAGGAGGAGAGAGGGGGGATGAGGAGAGGAGAGAAGGAGGGAGGGAGGACAGGAGGAGAAGCCTCTCAGAGATCTGTGTCTGCTGGCCTCGATTTCCTCATGCAGTCCTCCCTCCGCCCGACAACACGGTCCCTGTTCTCGTAAATGTTGCATCGCTATTTAAAAAGCCTACTACCAGTCTCACGTCACTTTCCATTGGCCCAAGGCACACATTAAAGGAACTATTTATACAAATCCCCTTTCCCTGAAATTATTTTTCAAAGGGAAGATATTATTTTGTCCTCTTCTGGAATCAAAGGCCGATCTCTCTGGAGAAACGGACATCAAACTAAAGCAGGAGCAAGAGGACCAGAGAGAGAGGAACATTCTGCATGAACTACTTACCATGTTGGCTCTTATTTTTCTTGACTTGTTTACTCGTCCCAAAATTGTCACATGATGTTTGGTGACATCTAGACTGCTACTAATTGGTCCTGGCATGTGTCTTTATAACTCGATCGATGTAAATACCCTATTTTTTTTTTATCACTGATGTTGTGAAAATATTGTTTACATGCTCCAAAGTGACTAAACCAAAGATTACAAAATGTTAAGAGATTGGTTGGGTGTTGGGGTTAAATTGTATTTGTCACATGCAGGTGTAGACTAACAGTGACATGCTTCCTACGGTCCCTTCCCAGCAGGTGTAGACTAACAGCGACATGTTTCCTGACGGGCCCTTCCCAGCAGGTGTAGACTAACAGCGACATGCTTCCTGACGGGCCCTATCCAGCAGGTGTAGACTAACAGCGACATGCTTCCTGACGGGCCCTATCCAGCAGGTGTAGACTAACAGCGACATGCTTCCTGACGGGCCCTTCCCAGCAGGTGTAGACTAACAGCGACATGCTTCCTGACGGGCCCTTCCCAGCAGGTGTAGACTAACAGCGACATGCTTCCTGATGGGCCCTATCCAGCAGGTGTAGACTAACAGCGACATGCTTCCTGACGGGCCCTTCCCAGCAGGTGTAGACTAACAGCGACATGCTTCCTGACGGGCCCTTCCCAGCAGGTGTAGACTAACAGCGACATGCTTCCTGACGGGCCCTTCCCAGCAGGTGTAGACTAACAGCGACATGCTTCCTGACGGGCCCTTCCCAGCAGGTGTAGACTAACAGCGACATGCTTCCTGACGGGCCCTATCCAGCAGGTGTAGACTAACAGCGACATGCTTCCTGACGGGCCCTTCCCAGCAGGTGTAGACTAACAGCGACATGCTTCCTGACAGGCCCTATCCAGCAGGTGTAGACTAACAGCGACATGCTTCCTGACGGGCCCTTCCCAGCAGGTGTAGACTAACAGTGACATGCTTCCTACGGGCCCTTCCCAGCAGGTGTAGACTAACAGCGACATGTTTCCTGACGGGCCCTTCCCAGCAGGTGTAGACTAACAGCGACATGCTTCCTGACGGGCCCTATCCAGCAGGTGTAGACTAACAGCGACATGCTTCCTGACGGGCCCCTATCCAGCAGGTGTAGACTAACAGCGACATGCTTCCTGACGGGCCCTATCCAGCAGGTGTAGACTAACAGCGACATGCTTCCTGACGGGCCCTTCCCAGCAGGTGTAGACTAACAGCGACATGCTTCCTGGACGGGCCCTTCCCAGCAGGTGTAGACTAACAGCGACATGCTTCCTGATGGGCCCTATCCAGCAGGTGTAGACTAACAGCGACATGCTTCCTGACGGGCCCTTCCCAGCAGGTGTAGACTAACAGCGACATGCTTCCTGACGGGCCCCTTCCCAGCAGGTGTAGACTAACAGCGACATGCTTCCTGACGGGCCCTTCCCAGCAGGTGTAGACTAACAGCGACATGCTTCCTGACGGGCCCCTTCCCAGCAGGTGTAGACTAACAGCGACATGCTTCCTGACGGGCCCTATCCAGCAGGTGTAGACTAACAGCTTGTACATGCTTCCCTGACGGGCCCCTTCCCAGCAGGTGTAGACTAACAGCGACATGCTTCCTGACGGGTCCTTCCCAGCAGGTGTAGACTAACAGCGACATGCTTCCTGACGGCCCTTCCCAGCAGGTGTAGACTAACAGCGACAGGCTTCCTGACGGGCCCTTCCCAGCAGGTGTAGACTAACAGCGACATGCTTCCTGACAGGCCCTTCCCAGCAGGTGTAGACTAACAGCGACATGCTTCCTGATGGGCCCTTCCCAGCAGTTGTAGACTAACAGCGACATGCTTCCTAACGGGCCCTTCCCAGCAGGTGTAGACTAACAGCGACATTATTCCTGACGGGCCCTTCCCAGCAGGTGTAGACTAACAGCGACATGCTTCCTGACGGGCCCTTCACAGCAGGTATAGACTAACAGCGACATGCTTCCTGACGGGCCCTATCCAGCAGGTGTAGACTAACAGCGACATGCTTCCTGGACGGGCCCTATCCAGCATGTGTAGACTAACAGCGACATGCTTCCCTGGACGGGCCCTTCCCAGCAGGTGTAGACTAACAGCGACATGCTTCCTGGACGGGCCCTATCCAGCAGGTGTAGACTAACAGCGACATGCTTCCTGGACGGGCCCTATCCAGCAGGTGTAGACTAACAGCGACATGCTTCCTGGACGGGCCCCTTCCCAGCAGGTGTAGACTAACAGCGACATGCTTCCTGACGGGCCCCTTCCCAGCAGGTGTAGACTAACAGCGACATGCTTCCTGACGGGCCCTTCCCTGCAGGTGTAGACTAACAGCGACATGCTTCCTGACGGGCCCTTCCCAGCAGGTGTAGACTAACAGCGACATGCTTCCTGATGGGCCCTATCCAGCAGGTGTAGACTAACAGCGACATGCTTCCTGACGGGCCCTATCCAGCAGGTGTAGACTAACAGCGACATGCTTCCTGACGTGCCCTTCCCAGCTGGTGTAGACTAACAGCGACATGCTTCCTGATGGGCCCTATCCAGCAGGTGTAGACTAACAGCGACATGCTTCCTGACGGGCCCTATCCAGCAGGTGTAGACTAACAGCGACATGCTTCCTGACAGGCCCTTCCCAGCAGGTGTAGACTAACAGCGACATGCTTCCTGACGGGCCCTTCCCAGCAGGTGTAGACTAACAGCGACATGCTTCCTGACGGGCCCTATCCAGCAGGTGTAGACTAACAGCGACATGCTTCCTGACGGGCCCTTCCCAGCAGGTGTAGACTAACAGCGACATGCTTCCTGACGGGCCCTTCCCAGCAGGTGTAGACTAACAGCGACATGCTTCCTGGACGGGCCCCTATCCAGCAGGTGTGAGACTAACAGCGACATGCTTCCTGACGGGCCCTATCCAGCAGGTGTAGACTAACAGCGACATGCTTCCTGACAGGCCCTTCCCAGCAGGTGTAGACTAACAGCGACATGCTTCCTGACAGGCCCTTCCCAGCAGGTGTAGACTAACAGCGACATGCTTCCTGACGGGCCCTTCCCAGCAGGTGTAGACTAACAGCAACATGCTTCCTGACGGGCCCTATCCAGCAGGTGTAGACTAACAGCGACATGCTTCCTGACGGGCCCTTCCCAGCAGGTGTAGACTAACAGCGACATGATTCCTGACGGGCCCTTCCCAGCAGGTGTAGACTAACAGCGACATGCTTCCTGACGGGCCCTTCCCAGCAGGTGTAGACTAACAGCGACATGCTTCCTGACGGGCCGTTCCCAGCAGGTGTAGACTAACAGTGACATGCTTCCTGACGGGCCCTTCCCAGCAGGTGTAGACTAACAGCGACATGCTTCCTGACGGGCCCTATCCAGCAGGTGTAGACTAACAGCGACATGCTTCCTGGGACGGGCCCTATCCAGCAGGTGTAGACTAACAGCGACATGCTTCCTGCACGGCCCTATCCAGAAGGTGTAGACTAACAGCGACATGCTTCCTGACGGGCCCTATCCAGCAGGTGTAGACTAACAGCGACATGCTTCCTGACGGGCCCTATCCAGCAGGTGTAGACTAACAGCGACATGCTTCCTGACGGGCCCTATCCAGCAGGTGTAGACTAACAGCGACATGCTTCCTGACGGGCCCTATCCAGCAGGTGTAGACTAACAGCGACATGCTTCCTGACGGGCCCTATCCAGCAGGTGTAGACTAACAGCGACATGCTTCCTGACGGGGCCTATCCAGCAGGTGTAGACTAACAGCGACATGCTTCCTGACGGGCCCTATCCAGCAGGTGTAGACTAACAGCGACATGCTTCCTGACGGGCCCTATCCAGCAGGTGTAGACTAACAGCGACATGCTTCCTGATGGGCCCTATCCAGCAGGTGTAGACCAAAAGCGACATGCTTCCTGACGGGCCCTTCCCAGCAGGTGTAGACTAACAGCGACATGCTTCCTGACGGGCCCTTCCCAGCAGGTGTAGACTAACAGTGACATGCTTCCTGACGGGCCCTTCCCAGCAGGTGTAGACTAACAGCAACATATTTCCTGACGGGCCCTATCCAGCAGGTGTAGACTAACAGCGACATGCTTCCTGACGGGCCCTTCCCAGCAGGTGTAGACTAACAGCGACATGCTTCCTGACGGGCCCTTCCCAGCAGGTGTAGACTAACAGCGACATGCTTCCTGACGGGCCCTTCCCAGCAGGTGTAGACTAACAGCGACATGCTTCCTGACGGGCCCTTCCCAGCAGGTGTAGACTAACAGCGACATGCTTCCTGACGGGCCCCTTCCCAGCAGGTGTAGACTAACAGCGACATGCTTCCTGACGGGCCCTTCCCAGCAGGTGTAGACTAACAGCGACATTCTTCCTGACGGGCCGTTCCCAGCAGGTGTAGACTAACAGCGACATGCTTCCTGACGGGCCCTTCCCAGCAGGTGTAGACTAACAGCGACATGCTTCCTGACGGGCCATTCACAGCAGGTATAGACTAACAGCGACATGCTTCCTGACGGGCCCTATCCAGCAGGTGTAGACTAACAGCGACATGCTTCCTGACGGGCCCTATCCAGCATGTGTAGACTAACAGCGACATGCTTCCTGACGGGCCCTTCCCAGCAGGTGTAGACTAACAGCGACATGCTTCTGACGGGCCCCTATCCAGCAGGTGTAGACTAACAGCGACATGCTTCCTGACGGGCCCTATCCAGCAGGTGTAGACTAACAGCGACATGCTTCCTGACGGGCCCTTCCCAGCAGGTGTAGACTAACAGCGACATGCTTCCTGACGGGCCCTTCCCTGCAGGTGTAGACTAACAGCGACATGCTTCCTGACGGGGCCTTCCCAGCAGGTGTAGACTAACAGCGACATGCTTCCTGACGGGCCCTATCCAGCAGGTGTAGACTAACAGCGACATGCTTCCTGACGGGCCCTTCCCAGCAGGTGTAGACTAACAGCGACATGCTTCCTGACGTGCCCTTCCCAGCAGGTGTAGACTAACAGCGACATGCTTCCTGACGGGCCCTATCCAGCAGGTGTAGACTAACAGCGACATGCTTCCTGACGTGCCCTTCCCAGCTGGTGTAGACTAACAGCGACATGCTTCCTGACGGGCCCTATCCAGCAGGTGTAGACTAACAGCGACATGCTTCCTGACGGGCCCTATCCAGCAGGTGTAGACTAACAGCGACATGCTTCCTGACGGGCCCTTCCCAGCAGGTGTAGACTAACAGCGACATGCTTCCTGACGGGCCCTTCCCAGCAGGTGTAGACTAACAGCAACATGCTTCCTGACGGGCCCTATCCAGCAGGTGTAGACTAACAGCGACATGCTTCCTGACGGGCCCTTCCCAGCAGGTGTAGACTAACAGCGACATGCTTCCTGACGGGCCCCTTCCCAGCAGGTGTAGACTAACAGCGACATGCTTCCTGACGGGCCCTTCCCAGCAGGTGTAGACTAACAGCGACATGCTTCCTGACGGGCCCTTCCCAGCAGGTGTAGACTAACAGCGACATGCTTCCTGACGGGCCCTTCCCAGCAGGTGTAGACTAACAGCGACATGCTTCCTGACGGGCCCTTCCCAGCAGGTGTAGACTAACAGCGACATGCTTCCTGACGGGCCCTTCCCAGCAGGTGTAGACTAACAGCGACATGCTTCCTGACGGGCCGTTCCCAGCAGGTGTAGACTAACAGCGACATGCTTCCTGACGGGCCCTTCCCAGCAGGTGTAGACTAACAGCGACATGCTTCCTGACGGGCCCTATCCAGCAGGTGTAGACTAACAGCGACATGCTTCCTGACGGGCCCTATCCAGCAGGTGTAGACTAACAGCGACATGCTTCCTGATGGGCCCTATCCAGCAGGTGTAGACCAAAAGCGACATGCTTCCTGACGGGCCCTTCCCAGCAGGTGTAGACTAACAGCGACATGCTTCCTGACGGGCCCTTCCCAGCAGGTGTAGACTAACAGCGACATGCTTCCTGGACGGGCCCTTCCCAGCAGGTGTAGACTAACAGCGACATGCTTCCTGACGGGCCCTTCCCAGCAGGTGTAGACTAACAGCGACATGCTTCCTGACAGGCCCTTCCCAGCAGGTGTAGACTAACAGCGACATGCTTCCAGACGGGCCCCTTCCCAGCAGGTGTAGACTAACAGCGACATGCTTCCTGACGGGCCCTTCCCAGCAGGTGTAGACTAACAGCGACATGCTTCCTGACGGGCCCTTCCCAGCAGGTGTAGACTAACAGCGACATGCTTCCTGGCGGGCCCTTCACAGCAGGTGTAGACTAACAGCGACATGCTTCCTGACGGGCCCTATCCAGCAGGTGTAGACTAACAGCGACATGCTTCCTGACGGGCCCCTATCCAGCAGGTGTAGACTAACAGCGACATGCTTCCTGATGGGCCCTTCCCAGCAGGTGTAGACTAACAGCGACATGCTTCCTGACGGGCCCCTTCCCAGCAGGTGTAGACTAACAGCGACATGCTTCCTGACGGGCCCTTCCCAGCAGGTGTAGACTAACAGCGACATGCTTCCTGACGGGCCATTCACAGCAGGTATAGACTAACAGCGACATGCTTCCTGACGGGCCCTTCCCAGCAGGTGTAGACTAACAGCGACATGCTTCCTGACGGGCCATTCACAGCAGGTATAGACTAACAGCGACATGCTTCCTGACGGGCCCTATCCAGCAGGTGTAGACTAACAGCGACATGCTTCCTGACGGGCCCTATCCAGCATGTGTAGACTAACAGCGACATGCTCCCTGACGGGCCCTTCCCAGCAGGTGTAGACTAACAGCGACATGCTTCCTGACGGGCCCTATCCAGCAGGTGTAGACTAACAGCGACATGCTTCCTGACGGGCCCTATCCAGCAGGTGTAGACTAACAGCGACATGCTTCCTGACGGGCCCTTCCCAGCAGGTGTAGACTAACAGCGACATGCTTCCTGACGGGCCCTTCCCTGCAGGTGTAGACTAACAGCGACATGCTTCCTGACGGGGCCTTCCCAGCAGGTGTAGACTAACAGCGACATGCTTCCTGACGGGCCCTATCCAGCAGGTGTAGACTAACAGCGACATGCTTCCTGGACGGGCCCTTCCCAGCAGGTGTAGACTAACAGCGACATGCTTCCTGACGTGCCCTTCCCAGCAGGTGTAGACTAACAGCGACATGCTTCCTGACGGGCCCTATCCAGCAGGTGTAGACTAACAGCGACATGCTTCCTGACGTGCCCTTCCCAGCTGGTGTAGACTAACAGCGACATGCTTCCTGACGGGCCCTATCCAGCAGGTGTAGACTAACAGCGACATGCTTCCTGACGGGCCCTATCCAGCAGGTATAGACTAACAGCGACATGCTTCCTGACGGGCCCTTCCCAGCAGGTGTAGACTAACAGCGACATGCTTCCTGACGGGCCCTTCCCAGCAGGTGTAGACTAACAGCAACATGCTTCCTGACGGGCCCTATCCAGCAGGTGTAGACTAACAGCGACATGCTTCCTGACGGGCCCTTCCCAGCAGGTGTAGACTAACAGCGACATGCTTCCTGACGGGCCCTTCCCAGCAGGTGTAGACTAACAGCGACATGCTTCCTGACGGGCCCTTCCCAGCAGGTGTAGACTAACAGCGACATGCGCTTCCTGACGGGCCCTTCCCAGCAGGTGTAGACTAACAGCGACATGCTTCCTGACGGGCCCTTCCCAGCAGGTGTAGACTAACAGCGACATGCTTCCTGGACGGGCCCTTCCCAGCAGGTGTAGACTAACAGCGACATGCTTCCTGACGGGCCCTTCCCAGCAGGTGTAGACTAACAGCGACATGCTTCCTGACGGGCCGTTCCCAGCAGGTGTAGACTAACAGCGACATGCTTCCTGACGGGCCCTTCCCAGCAGGTGTAGACTAACAGCGACATGCTTCCTGGACGGGCCCTATCCAGCAGGTGTAGACTAACAGCGACATGCTTCCTGACGGGCCCTATCCAGCAGGTGTAGACTAACAGCGACATGCTTCCTGATGGGCCCTATCCAGCAGGTGTAGACCAGCGACATGCTTCCTGACGGGCCCTTCCCAGCAGGTGTAGACTAACAGCGACATGCTTCCTGACGGGCCCTTCCCAGCAGGTGTAGACTAACAGCGACATGCTTCCTGACGGGCCCCTTCCCAGCAGGTGTAGACTAACAGCGACATGCTTCCTGACGGGCCCTTCCCAGCAGGTGTAGACTAACAGCGACATGCTTCCTGACAGGCCCTTCCCAGCAGGTGTAGACTAACAGCGACATGCTTCCAGACGGGCCCTTCCCAGCAGGTGTAGACTAACAGCGACATGCTTCCTGACGGGCCCTTCCCAGCAGGTGTAGACTAACAGCGACATGCTTCCTGACGGGCCCTTCCCAGCAGGTGTAGACTAACAGCGACATGCTTCCTGACGGGCCCTTCACAGCAGGTGTAGACTAACAGCGACATGCTTCCTGACGGGCCCTATCCAGCAGGTGTAGACTAACAGCGACATGCTTCCTGATGGGCCCTATCCAGCAGGTGTAGACTAACAGCGACATGCTTCCTGACGGGCCCCTTCCCAGCAGGTGTAGACTCAACAGCGACATGCTTCCTGACGGGCCCTATCCAGCAGGTGTAGACTAACAGCGACATGCTTCCTGACGGGCCCCTATCCAGCAGGTGTAGACTAACAGCGACATGCTTCCTGACGGGCCCTTCCCAGCGGGTGTAGACTAACAGCGACATGCTTCCTGACGGGCCCTTCCCAGCAGGTGTAGACTAACAGCGACATGCTTCCTGACGGGCCCTATCCAGCAGGTGTAGACTAACAGCGACATGCTTCCTGACGGGCCCTATCCAGCAGGTGTAGACTAACAGCGACATGCTTCCCTGACGGGCCCTTCCCAGCAGGTGTAGACTAACAGCGACATGCTTCCCTGACGGGCCCTATCCAGCAGGTGTAGACTAACAGCGACATGCTTCCTGACGGGCACTATCCAGCAGGTGTAGACTAACAGCGACATGCTTCCTGACGGGCCCTATCCAGCAGGTGTAGACTAACAGCGACATGCTTCCTGGACGGGCCTTCCCAGCAGGTGTAGAATAACAGCGACATGCTTCCTGACGGGCCCTTCCCAGCAGGTGTAGACTAACAGCGACATGCTTCCTGGACGGGCCCTATCCAGCAGGTGTAGACTAACAGCGACATGCTTCCTGACGTGCCCTTCCCAGCTGGTGTAGACTAACAGCGACATGCTTCCTGACGGGCCCTATCCAGCAGGTGTAGACTAACAGTGACATGCTTCCTGACGGGCCCTATCCAGCAGGTGTAGACTAACAGCGACATGCTTCCTGACGGGCCCTTCCCAGCAGGTGTAGACTAACAGCGAGCATGCTTCCTGACGGGCCCTTCCCAGCAGGTGTAGACTAACAGCAACATGCTTCCTGACGGGCCCTATCCAGCAGGTGTAGACTAACAGCGACATGCTTCCTGACGGGCCCTTCCCAGCAGGTGTAGACTAACAGCGACATGCTTCCTGACGGGCCCTTCCCAGCAGGTGTAGACTAACAGCGACATGCTTCCTGACGGGCCCATCCCAGCAGGTGTAGACTAACAGCGACATGCTTCCTGACGGGCCCCTTCCCAGCAGGTGTAGACTAACAGCGACATGCTTCCTGACGGGCCCTTCCCAGCAGGTGTAGACTAACAGCGACATGCTTCCTGGACGGGGCCGTTCCCAGCAGGTGTAGACTAACAGCGACATGCTTCCTGACGGGCCCTTCCCAGCAGGTGTAGACTAACAGCGACATGCTTCCTGACGGGCCCTATCCAGCAGGTGTAGACTAACAGCGACATGCTTCCTGACGGGCCCTATCCAGCAGGTGTAGACTAACAGCGACATGCTTCCTGATGGGCCCTATCCATCAGGTGTAGACCAAAAGCGACATGCTTCCTGACGGGCCCTTCCCAGCAGGTGTAGACTAACAGCGACATGCTTCCTGGACGGGCCCCTTCCCAGCAGGTGTAGACTAACAGCGACATGCTTCCTGACGGGCCCCTTCCCAGCAGGTGTAGACTAACAGCGACATGCTTCCTGACGGGCCCTTCCCAGCAGGTGTAGACTAACAGCGACATGCTTCCTGACAGGCCCTTCCCAGCAGGTGTAGACTAACAGCGACATGCTTCCAGACGGGCCCTTCCCAGCAGGTGTAGACTAACAGCGACATGCTTCCTGACGGGCCCTTCCCAGCAGGTGTAGACTAACAGCGACATGCTTCCTGACGGGCCCTTCCCAGCAGGTGTAGACTAACAGCGACATGCTTCCTGACGGGCCCTTCACAGCAGGTGTAGACTAACAGCGACATGCTTCCTGACGGGCCCTATCCAGCAGGTGTAGACTAACAGCGACATGCTTCCTGGACGGGCCCTATCCAGCAGGTGTAGACTAACAGCGACATGCTTCCTGACGGGCCCTTCCCAGCAGGTGTAGACTAACAGCGATATGCTTCCTGACGGGCCCTATCCAGCAGGTGTAGACTAACAGCGACATGCTTCCTGACGGGCCCTATCCAGCAGGTGTAGACTAACAGTGACATGCTTCCTGACGGGCCCTTCCCAGCAGGTGTAGACTAACAGCGACATGCTTCCTGACGGGCCCTTCCCAGCAGGTGTAGACTAACAGCGACATGCTTCCTGACGGGCCCTATCCAGCAGGTGTAGACTAACAGCGACATGCTTCCTGGACGGGCCCTATCCAGCAGGTGTAGACTAACAGCGACATGCTTCCTGACGGGCCCTTCCCAGCAGGTGTAGACTAACAGCGACATGCTTCCTGACGGGCACTATCCAGCAGGTGTAGACTAACAGCGACATGCTTCCTGACGGGCACTATCCAGCAGGTGTAGACTAACAGCGACAGTGCTTCCTGACGGGCCCTATCCAGCAGGTGTAGACTAACAGCGACATGCTTCCTGGACGGGCCCTTCCCAGCAGGTGTAGAATAACAGCGACATGCTTCCTGACGGGCCCCTTCCCAGCAGGTGTAGACTAACAGCGACATGCTTCCTGACGGGCACTATCCAGCAGGTGTAGACTAACAGCGACATGCTTCCTGACAGGCCATTCCCAGCAGGTGTAGACTAACAGCGACATGCTTCCTGACGGGCCCTTCCCAGCAGGTGTAGACTAACAGCGACATGCTTCCTGACGGGCCCTTCCCAGCAGGTGTAGACTAACAGCGACATGCTTCCTGACGGGCCGGTTCCCAGCAGGTGTAGACTAACAGCGACATGCTTCCTGGACGGGCCCTATCCAGCAGGTGTAGACTAACAGCGAGCATGCTTCCTGACGGGCCCTTCCCAGCAGGTGTAGACTAACAGCGACATGCTTCCTGACGGGCCCTTCCCAGCAGGTGTAGACTAACAGCGACATGCTTCCTGACGGGCCCTATCCAGCAGGTGTAGACTAACAGCGACATGCTTCCTGACGGGCCCTTCCCAGCAGGTGTAGACTAACAGCAACATGCTTCCTGACGGGCCCTATCCAGCAGGTGTCGACTAACAGCGACATGCTTCCTGACGGGCCCTATCCAGCAGGTGTAGACTAACATCGACATGCTTCCTGACGGGCCCTTCCCAGCAGGTGTAGACTAACAGCGACATGCTTCCTGACGGGCCCTTCCTGCAGGTGTAGACTAACAGCGACATGCTTCCTGACGGGCCCTTCCCAGCAGGTGTAGACTAACAGCGACATGCTTCCTGACGGGCCCTTCCCAGCAGGTGTAGACTAACAGCAACATGCTTCCTGACGGGCCCTATCCAGCAGGTGTAGACTAACAGCGACATGCTTCCTGACGGGCCCTTCCCAGCAGGTGTAGACTAACAGCGACATGCTTCCTGACGGGCCCTTCCAGCAGGTGTAGACTAACAGCGACATGCTTCCTGACGGGCCCTTCCCCAGCAGGTGTAGACTAACAGCGACATGCTTCCTGACGGGCCCTTCCCAGCAGGTGTAGACTAACAGCGACATGCTTCCTGACGGGCCCCTTCCCAGCAGGTGTAGACTAACAGCGACATGCTTCCTGACGGGCCCCTTCCCAGCAGGTGTAGACTAACAGCCGACATGCTTCCTGACGGGCCCTTCCCAGCAGGTGTAGACTAACAGCGACATGCTTCCTGACGGGCCCTATCCAGCAGGTGTAGACTAACAGCGACATGCTTCCTGACGGGCCCTATCCAGCAGGTGTAGACTAACAGTGACATGCTTCCTGACGGGCCCTATCCAGCAGGTGTAGACTAACAGCGACATGCTTCCTGACGGGCCCTTCCCAGCAGGTGTAGACTAACAGCGACATGCTTCCTGATGGGCCCTTCCCAGCAGGTGTACACTAACAGCGACATGCTTCCTGACGGGCCCTTCCCAGCAGGTGTAGACTAACAGCGACATGCTTCCTGACGGGCCCTATCCAGCAGGTGTAGACTAACAGCGACATGCTTCCTGACGGGGCCTATCCAGCAGGTGTAGACTAACAGCGACATGCTTCCTGACGGGCCCTATCCAGCAGGTGTAGACTAACAGCGACATGCTTCCTGGACGGGCCCTATCCAGCAGGTGTAGACTAACAGCTGACATGCTTCCTGATGGGCCCCTATCCAGCAGGTGTAGACCAAAAGCGACATGCTTCCTGACGGGCCCTTCCCAGCAGGTGTAGACTAACAGCGACATGCTTCCTGACGGGCCCTTCCCAGCAGGTGTAGACTAACAGCGACATGCTTCCTGAAGGGCCCTTCCCAGCAGGTGTGGACTAACAGCGACATGCTTCCTGACGGGCCCTTCCCAGCAGGTGTAGACTAACAGCGACATGCTTCCTGACAGGCCCTTCCCAGCAGGTGTAGACTAACAGCGACATGCTTCCAGACGGGCCCTTCCCAGCAGGTGTAGACTAACAGCGACATGCTTCCTGACAGGCCCTTCCCAGCAGGTGTAGACTAACAGCGACATGGTTCCTGACGGGCCCTTCCCAGCAGGTGTAGACTAACAGCGACATGCTTCCTGACGGGCCCTTCACATCAGGTGTAGACTAACAGCGACATGCTTCCTGACGGGCCCTATCCAGCAGGTGTAGACTAACAGCGACATGCTTCCTGACGGGCCCTATCCAGCAGGTGTAGACTAACAGCGACATGCTTCCTGACGGGCCCTATCCAGCAGGTGTAGACTAACAGCGACATGCTTCCTGACGGGCCCTTCCCAGCAGGTGTAGACTAACAGCGACATGCTTCCTGACGGGCCCTTCCCAGCAGGTGTAGACTAACAGCGACATGCTTCCTGACGGGCCCTATCCAGCAGGTGTAGACTAACAGCGACATGCTTCCTGGACGGGCCCTATCCAGCAGGTGTAGACTAACAGCGACATGCTTCCTGACGGGCCCTTCCCAGCAGGTGTAGACTAACAGCGACATGCTTCCTGACGGGCACTATCCAGCAGGTGTAGACTAACAGCGACATGCTTCCTGACGGGCACTATCCAGCAGGTGTAGACTAACAGCGACATGCTTCCTGACGGGCCCTATCCAGCAGGTGTAGACTAACAGCGACATGCTTCCTGACGGGCCCTTCCCAGCAGGTGTAGAATAACAGCGACATGCTTCCTGACGGGCCCTTCCCAGCAGGTGTAGACTAACAGCGACATGCTTCCTGACGGGCACTATCCAGCAGGTGTAGACTAACAGCGACATGCTTCCTGACAGGCCCTTCCCAGCAGGTGTAGACTAACAGCGACATGCTTCCTGAACGGGCCCTTCCCAGCAGGTGTAGACTAACAGCGACATGCTTCCTGGACGGGCCCTTCCCAGCAGGTGTAGACTAACAGCGACATGCTTCCTGACGGGCCCTTCCCAGCAGGTGTAGACTAACAGCAACATGCTTCCTGACGGGCCCTATCCAGCAGGTGTAGACTAACAGCGACATGCTTCCTGACGGGCCCTTCCCAGCAGGTGTAGACTAACAGCGACATGCTTCCTGGCGGGCCCTTCCCAGCAGGTGTAGACTAACAGCGACATGCTTCCTGACGGGCCCTTCCCAGCAGGTGTAGACTAACAGCGACATGCTTCCTGACGGGCCCTTCCCAGCAGGTGTAGACTAACAGCGACATGCTTCCTGACGGGCCCTTCCCAGCAGGTGTAGACTAACAGCGACATGCTTCCTGACGGGCCCTTCCCAGCAGGTGTAGACTAACAGCGACATGCTTCCTGACGGGCCCCCTTCCCAGCAGGTGTAGACTAACAGCGACATGCTTCCTGACGGGCCCTTCCCAGCAGGTGTAGACTAACAGCGACATGCTTCCTGACGGGCCCTATCCAGCAGGTGTAGACTAACAGCGACATGCTTCCCGACGGGCCCTATCCAGCAGGTGTAGACTAACAGTGACATGCTTCCTGACGGGCCCTATCCAGCAGGTGTAGACTAACAGCGACATGCTTCCTGACGGGCCCTTCCCAGCAGGTGTAGACTAACAGCGACATGCTTCCCTGGACGGGCCCTATCCAGCAGGTGTAGACTAACAGCGACATGCTTCCTGACGGGGCCTATCCAGCAGGTGTAGACTAACAGCGACATGCTTCCTGACGGGCCCTATCCAGCAGGTGTAGACTAACAGCGACATGCTTCCTGACGGGCCCTATCCAGCAGGTGTAGACTAACAGCGACATGCTTCCTGATGGGCCCTATCCAGCAGGTGTAGACCAAAAGCGACATGCTTCCTGACGGGCCCTTCCATGCAGGTGTAGACTAACAGCGACATGCTTCCTGACGGGCCCTTCCCAGCAGGTGTAGACTAACAGCGACATGCTTCCTGAAGGGCCCTTCCCAGCAGGTGTGGACTAACAGCGACATGCTTCCTGACGGGCCCTTCCCAGCAGGTGTAGACTAACAGCGACATGCTTCCTGACAGGCCCTTCCCAGCAGGTGTAGACTAACAGCGACATGCTTCCAGACGGGCCCTTCCCAGCAGGTGTAGACTAACAGCGACATGCTTCCCTGACGGGCCCTTCCCAGCAGGTGTAGACTAACAGCGACATGGTTCCTGACGGGCCCTTCCCAGCAGGTGTAGACTAACAGCGACATGCTTCCTGACGGGCCCCTTCACAGCAGGTGTAGACTAACAGCGACATGCTTCCTGACGGGCCCTATCCAGCAGGTGTAGACTAACAGCGACATGCTTCCTGGACGGGCCCTATCCAGCAGGTGTAGACTAACAGCGACATGCTTCCTGGACGGGCCCTTCCCAGCAGGTGTAGACTAACAGCGACATGCTTCCTGGACGGGCCCTATCCAGCAGGTGTAGACTAACAGCGAGCATGCTTCCTGACGGGCCCTATCCAGCAGGTGTAGACTAACAGCGACATGCTTCCTGACGGGCCCTTCCCAGCAGGTGTAGACTAACAGCGACATGCTTCCTGACGGGCCCTTCCCAGCAGGTGTAGACTAACAGCGACATGCTTCCTGACGGGCCCTATCCAGCAGGTGTAGACTAACAGCGACATGCTTCCTGACGGGCCCTATCCAGCAGGTGTAGACTAACAGCGACATGCTTCCTGACGGGCCCTTCCCAGCAGGTGTAGACTAACAGCGACATGCTTCCTGACGGGCACTATCCAGCAGGTGTAGACTAACAGCGACATGCTTCCTGACGGGCCCTATCCAGCAGGTGTAGACTAACAGCGACATGCTTCCTGATAGGCCCTTCCCAGCAGGTGTAGACTAACAGCGACATGCTTCCTGACGGGCCCTTCCCAGCAGGTGTAGACTAACAGCGACATGCTTCCTGACGGGCCCTTCCCAGCAGGTGTAGACTAACAGCGACATGCTTCCTGACGGGCCCTTCCCAGCAGGTGTAGACTAACAGCGACATGCTTCCTGGACGGGCCCCTTCCCAGCAGGTGTAGACTAACAGCGACATGCTTCCTGACGGGCCCCTTCCCAGCAGGTGTAGACTAACAGCGACATGCATCCTGAAGGGCCCTTCCCAGCAGGTGTAGACTAACAGCGACATGCTTCCTGACGGGCCCTTCCCAGCAGGTGTAGACTAACAGCGACATGCTTCCCTGACGGGCCCTTCCCAGCAGGTGTAGACTAACAGCGACATGTTTCCCTGGACGGGCCGTTCCCAGCAGGTGTAGACTAACAGCGACATGCTTCCTGACGGGCCCTTTCCAGCAGGTGTAGACTAACAGCGACATGCTTCCTGACGGGCCCTATCCAGCAGGTGTAGACTAACAGCGACATGCTTCCTGACGGGCCCTATCCAGCAGGTGTAGACTAACAGCGATATGCTTCCTGACGGGCCCTATCCAGCAGGTGTAGACTAACAGCGACATGCTTCCTGACGGGCCCTATCCAGCAGGTGTAGACTAACAGCGACATGCTTCCTGACGGGCCCTATCCAGCAGGTGTAAACTAACAGCGACATGCTTCCTGGACGGGCCCTATCCAGCAGGTGTAGACTAACAGCGACATGCTTCCTGACGGGCCCCTATCCAGCAGGTGTAGAATAACAGCGACATGCTTCCTGACGGGCCCCTTCCCAGCAGGTGTAGACTAACAGCGACATGCTTCCTGACGGGCCCTTCCCAGCAGGTGTAGACTAACAGCGACATGCTTCCTGACGGTCCCTTCCCAGCAGGTGTAGACTAACAGCGACATGCTTCCTGACGGGCCCCTATCCAGCAGGTGTAGACTAACAGCGACATGCTTCCTGGACAGGCCCTATCCAGCAGGTGTAGACTAACAGCGACATGCTTCCTGGACGGGCCCTATCCAGCAGGTGTAGACTAACAGCAACATGCTTCCTGACGGGCCCCTATCCAGCAGGTGTAGACTAACATCGACATGCTTCCTGACGGGCCCTATCCAGCAGGTGTAGACTAACAGCGACATGCTTCCTGGACGGGCCCTATCCAGCAGGTGTAGACTAACAGCGACATGCTTCCTGACGGGCCCTTCCCAGCAGGTGTAGACTAACAGCGACATGCTTCCTGACGGGCCCTTCCCAGCAGGTGTAGACTAACAGCGACATGCTTCCTGACGGGCCCTATCCAGCAGGTGTAGACTAACAGCGACATGCTTCCTGGACGGGCCCCTTCCCAGCAGGTGTAGACTAACAGCAACATGCTTCCTGGGACGGGCCCTATCCAGCAGGTGTAGACTAACAGCGACATGCTTCCTGACGGGCCCTATCCAGCAGGGTAGACTAACAGCGACATGCTTCCTGACGGGCCCTATCCAGCAGGTGTAGACTAACAGCGACATGCTTCCTGACGGGCCCTTCCCAGCAGGTGTAGACTAACTGCGACATAATTCCTGACGGGCCCTATCCAGCAGGTGTAGACTAACAGCGACATGCTTCCTGACGGGCCCTATCCAGCAGGTGTAGACTAACAGCGACATGCTTCCTGACGGGCACTTCCCAGCAGGTGTAGACTAACAGCGACATGCTTCCTGACGGGCCCTTCCCAGCAGGTGTAGACTAACAGCGACATGCTTCCTGACGGGCCCTTCCCAGCAGGTGTAGACTAACAGCGTAATGCTTCCTGACGGGCCCTATCCAGCAGGTGTAGACTAACAGCGACATGCTTCCTGACGGGCCCTTCCCAGCAGGTGTAGACTAACAGCGACATGCTTCCTGACGGGCCCTTCCCAGCAGGTGTAGACTAACAGCGACATGCTTCCTGACGGGCCCTTCCCAGCAGGTGTAGACTAACAGCGACATGCTTCCTGACGGGCCCTATCCAGCAGGTGTAGACTAAAAGCGACATGCTTCCTGACGGGCCCTATCCAGCAGGTGTAGACTAACAGCGACATGCTTCCTGACGGGCCCTATCCAGCAGGTGTAGACTAACAGCGACATGCTTCCTGACGTGCCCTTCCCAGCAGGTGTAGAATAACAGCGACATGCTTCCTGACGGGCCCTATCCAGCAGGTGTAGACTAACAGTGACATGCTTCCTGACGGGCCCTTCCCAGCAGGTGTAAACTAACAGCAACATGTTTCCTGACGGGCCCTTCCCAGCAGGTGTAGACTAACAGCGACATGCTTCCTGACGGGCCCTATCCAGCAGGTGTAGACTAACAGCGACATGCTTCCTGACGGGCCCTTCCCAGCAGGTGTAGACTAACAGCGACATGCTTCCTGACAGGCCCTTCCCAGCAGGTGTAGACTAACAGCGACATGCTTCCTGACGGGCCCTTCCCAGCAGGTGTAGACTAACAGTGACATGCTTCCTGACGGGCCCTTCCCAGCAGGTGTAGACTAACAGCGACATGCTTCCTGACGGGCCCTTCCAAGCAGGTGTAGACTAACAGCGACATGCTTCCTGACGGGCCCTATCCAGCAGGTGTAGACTAACAGCGACATGCTTCCTGACGGGCCCTATCCAGCAGGTGTAGACTAACAGCGACATGCTTCCTGACGGGCCCTTCCTAGCAGGTGTAGACTAACAGCGACATGCTTCCTGACGGGCACTATCCAGCAGGTGTAGACTAACAGCGACATGCTTCCTGACGGGCCCTATCCAGCAGGTGTAGACTAACAGCGACATGCTTCCTGACAGGCCCTTCCCAGCAGGTGTAGACTAACAGCGACATGCTTCCTGACGGGCCCTTCCCAGCAGGTGTAGACTAACAGCGACATGCTTCCTGACGGGCCCTTCCCAGCAGGTGTAGACTAACAGCGACATGCTTCCTGACGGGCCCTTCCCAGCAGGTGTAGACTAACAGCGACATGCTTCCTGACGGGCCCTTCCCAGCAGGTGTAGACTAACAGCGACATGCTTCCTGACGGGCCCTTCCCAGCAGGTGTAGACTAACAGCGACATGCATCCTGACAGGCCTTCCCATCAGGTGTAGACTAACAGCGACATGCTTCCTGACGGGCCCCTTCCCAGCAGGTGTAGACTAACAGCGACATGCTTCCTGACGGGCCCTTCCCAGCAGGTGTAGACTAACAGCGACATGCTTCCTGGACGGGCCGTTCCCAGCAGGTGTAGACTAACAGCGACATGCTTCCTGACGGGCCCTTCCCAGCAGGTGTAGACTAACAGCGACATGCTTCCTGACGGGCCTATCCAGCAGGTGTAGACTAAAAGCGACATGCTTCCTGACGGGCCCTATCCAGCAGGTGTAGACTAACAGCGACATGCTTCCTGACGGGCCCTATCCAGCAGGTGTAGACTAACAGCGACATGCTTCCTGACGGTGCCCTTCCCAGCAGGTGAGAATAACAGCGACATGCTTCCTGGACGGGCCCTATCCAGCAGGTGTAGACTAACAGTGACATGCTTCCTGACGGGCCCTTCCCAGCAGGTGTAAACTAACAGCAACATGTTTCCTGACGGGCCCTTCCCAGCAGGTGTAGACTAACAGCGACATGCTTCCTGACAGGCCCTATCCAGCAGGTGTAGACTAACAGCGACATGCTTCCTGACGGGCCCTTCCCAGCAGGTGTAGACTAACAGCGACATGCTTCCTGACGGGCCCTTTCCCAGCAGGTGTAGACTAACAGCGACATGCTTCCTGACGGGCCCTTCCCAGCAGGTGTAGACTAACAGCGACATGCTTCCTGACGGGCCCTTCCCAGCAGGTGTAGACTAACAGCGACATGCTTCCTGACGGGCCCTTCCCAGCAGGTGTAGACTAACAGCGACATGCTTCCTGACGGGCCCTATCCAGCAGGTGTAGACTAACAGCGACATGCTTCCTGACGGGCCCTTCCCAGCAGGTGTAGACTAACAGCGACATAGCTTCCTGACGGGCACTTCCCAGCAGGTGTAGACTAACAGCGACATGCTTCCTGACGGGCCCTATCCAGCAGGTGTAGACTAACAGCGACATGTCTTCCCTGACAGGCCCTTTCCAGCAGGTGTAGACTAACAGCGACATGCTTCCTGACGGGCCCTTCCCAGCAGGTGTAGACTAACAGCGACATGCTTCCTGACGGGCCCTTCCCAGCAGGTGTAGACTAACAGCGACATGCTTCCTGACGGGCCCTTCCCAGCAGGTGTAGACTAACAGCGACATACTGCTTCCTGGACGGGCCCTTCCCAGCAGGTGTAGACTAACAGCGACATGCTTCCCTGGACGGGCCCTTCCCAGCAGGTGTAGACTAACAGCGACATGCATCCTGACAGGCCCTTCCCAGCAGGTGTAGACTAACAGCGACATGCTTTCTGACGGGCCCTTCAGCAGGTGTAGACTAACAGCGACATGCTTCCTGACGGGCCCTTCCCAGCAGGTGTGACTAACAGCGACATGCTTCCCTGACGGGCCGTTCCCAGCAGGTGTAGACTAACAGCGACATGCTTCCCTGACGGCCCTTCCCAGCAGGTGTAGACTAACAGCGACATGCTTCCTGTCGGGCCCTATCCAGCAGGTGTAGACTAACAGCGACATGCTTCCTGACGGGCCCCTATCCAGCAGGTGTAGACTAACAGCGACATGCTTCCTGACGGGCCCTATCCAGCAGGTGTAGACTAACAGCGACATGCTTCCTGACGGGCCCTATCCAGCAGGTGTAGACTAACAGCGACATGCTTCCTGACGGGCCCTATCCAGCAGGTGTAGACTAACAGCGACATGCTTCCTGACGGCCCCTATCCAGCAGGTGTAGACTAACAGCGACATGCTTCCTGACGGGCCCTATCCAGCAGGTGTAGACTAACAGCGACATGCTTCCTGGACGGGCCCTTCCCAGCAGGTGTAGACTAACAGCGACATGCTTCCTGACGGGCCCTTCCCAGCAGGTGTAGACTAACAGCGACATGCTTCCTGAACGGTCCCTTCCCAGCAGGTGTAGACTAACAGCGACATGCTTCCTGACGGGCCCTATCCCAGCAGGTGTAGACTAACAGCGACATGCTTCCTGACAGGCCCTATCCAGCAGTGTAGACTAACAGCGACATGCTTCCTGACGGGCCCTTATCCAGCAGGTGTAGACTAACAGCGACATGCTTCCTGACGGGCCCTATCCAGCAGGTGTAGACTAACATCGACATGCTTCCTGACGGGCCCTATCCAGCAGGTGTAGACTAACAGCGACATGCTTCCTGACGGGCCCTATCCAGCAGGTGTAGACTAACAGCGACATGCTTCCCTGACGGGCCCTTCCCAGCAGGTGTAGACTAACAGCGACATGCTTCCTGACGGGCCCCTTCCCAGCAGGTGTAGAGCTAACAGCGACATGCTTCCTGACGGCCCTATCCAGCAGGTGTAGACTAACAGCGACATGCTTCCTGACGGGCCCCTTCCCAGCAGGTGTAGACTAACAGCGACATGCTTCTCGACGGGCCCTATCCAGCAGGTGTAGACTAACAGCGACATGCTTCCTGACGGGCCCTATCCAGCAGGTGTAGACTAACAGCGACATGCTTCCTGACGGGGCCCTTCCCAGCAGGTGTAGACTAACTGCGACATGCTTCCTGGACGGGCCCTATCCAGCAGGTGTAGACTAACAGCGACATGCTTCCTGACGGGCCCTATCCAGCAGGTGTAGACTAACAGCGACATGCTTCCTGACGGGCCCTTCCCAGCAGGTGTAGACTAACAGCGACATGCTTCCTGACGGGCCCCTTCCCAGCAGGTGTAGACTAACAGCGACATGCTTCCTGACGGGCCCTTCCCAGCAGGTGTAGACTAACAGCGTAATGCTTCCTGGACGGCCCTTCCCAGCAGGTGTAGACTAACAGCGACATGCTTCCTGGACGGGCCCTTCCCAGCAGGTGTAGACTAACAGCGACATGCTTCCTGGACGGGCCCTTCCCAGCAGGTGTAGACTAACAGCGACATGCTTCCTGACGGGCCCTTCCCAGCAGGTGTAGACTAACAGCGACATGCTTCCTGACGGGCCCTATCCAGCAGGTGTAGACTAACAGCGACATGCTTCCTGACGGGCCCTATCCAGCAGGTGTAGACTAACAGCGACATGCTTCCTGACGGGCCCTATCCAGCAGGTGTAGACTAACAGCGACATGCTTCCTGACGTGCCCTTCCCAGCAGGTGTAGAATAACAGCGACATGCTTCCTGACGGGCCCTATCCAGCAGGTGTAGACTAACAGTGACATGCTTCCTGACGGGCCCTTCCCAGCAGGTGTAAACTAACAGCAACATGTTCCCTGACGGGCCCCTCCCAGCAGGTGTAGACTAACAGCGACATGCTTCCCTGACGGGCCCTATCCAGCAGGTGTAGACTAACAGCGACATGCTTCCTGACGGGCCCTTCCCAGCAGGTGTAGACTAACAGCGACATGCTTCCTGACAGGCCCTTCCCAGCAGGTGTAGACTAACAGCGACATGCTTCCTGCGGGCCCTTCCCAGCAGGTGTAGACTAACAGTGACATGCTTCCTACGGGCCCTTCCCAGCAGGTGTAGACTAACAGCGACATGTTTCCTGACGGGCCCTTCCCAGCAGGTGTAGACTAACAGCGACATGCTTCCTGACGGGCCCTATCCAGCAGGTGTAGACTAACAGCGACATGCTTCCTGACGGGCCCTATCCAGCAGGTGTAGACTAACAGCGACATGCTTCCTGACGGGCCCTATCCAGCAGGTGTAGACTAACAGCGACATGCTTCCTGACGGGCCCTATCCAACAGGTGTAGACTAACAGCGACATGCTTCCTGACGGGCCCTTCCCAGCAGGTGTAGACTAACAGCGACATGCCTCCTGACGGGCCCTTCCCAGCAGGTGTAGACTAACATCGACATGCTTCCTGACGGGCCCTATCCAGCAGGTGTAGACTAACAGCAACATGCTTCCTGGACGGGCCCTATCCAGCAGGTGTAGACTAACAGCGACATGCTTCCTGACGGGCCCTATCAAGCAGGTGTAGACCAAAAGCGACATGCTTCCTGACGGGCCCTTTCCAGCAGGTGTAGACTAACAGCGACATGCTTCCTGACGGGCCCTATCCAGCAGGTGTAGACTAACAGCGACATGCTTCCTGACGGGCCCTATCCAGCAGGTGTAGACTAACAGCGACATGCTTCCTGACGGGCCATTCCCAGCAGGTGTAGACTAACAGCGACATGCTTCCTGACGGGCCCTTCCCAGCAGGTGTAGACTAACAGTGACATGCTTCCTGACGGGCCCTTCCCAGCAGGTGTAGACTAACAGCGACATGCTTCCTGACGGGCCCTTCCCAGCAGGTGTAGACTAACAGCGACATGCTTCCTGACGGGCCCTATCCAGCAGGTGTAGACTAACAGCGACATGCTTCCTGACGGGCCCTATCCAGCAGGTGTAGACTAACAGTGACATGCTTCCTGACGGGCCCTATCCAGCAGGTGTAGACTAACAGCGACATGCTTCCTGACGGGCCCTTTCCAGCAGGTGTAGACTAACAGCGACATGCTTCCTGACGGGCCCTTCCCAGCAGGTGTACACTAACAGCGACATGCTTCCTGACGGGCCCTTCCCAGCAGGTGTAGACTAACAGCGACATGCTTCCTGACGGGCCCTATCCAGCAGGTGTAGACTAACAGCGACATGCTTCCTGACGGGGCCTATCCAGCAGGTGTAGACTAACAGCGACATGCTTCCTGGACGGGCCCTATCCAGCAGGTGTAGACTAACAGCGACATGCTTCCTGACGGGCCCTATCCAGCAGGTGTAGACTAACAGCGACATGCTTCCCTGACGGGCCCTATCCAGCAGGTGTGGACTAACAGCGACATGCTTCCTGACGGGCCCTTCCCAGCAGGTGTAGACTAACAGCGACATGCTTCCTGACAGCCCCTTCCCAGCAGGTGTAGACTAACAGCGACATGCTTCCTAGACGGGCCCTTCCCAGCAGGTGTAGACTAACAGCGACATGCTTCCCTGACGGGCCCTTCCCAGCAGGTGTAGACTAACAGCGACATGCTTCCTGACGGGCCCTTCCCAGCAGGTGTAGACTAACAGCGACATGCTTCCTGACGGGCCCTATCCAGCAGGTGTAGACTAACAGCGACATGCTTCCTGACGGGCCCTACCCAGCAGGTGTAGACTAACAGCGACATGCTTCCTGACGGGCCCTTCCCAGCAGGTGTAGACTAACAGCGACATGCTTCCTGACGGGCCCCTTCCCAGCAGGTGTAGACTAACAGCGACATGCTTCCTGACGGGCCCTATCCAGCAGGTGTAGACTAACAGCGACATGCTTCCTGACGGGCCCCTATCCAGCAGGTGTAGACTAACAGCGACATGCTTCCTGACGGGCCCTTCCCAGCAGGTGTAGACTAACAGCGACATGCTTCCTGACGGGCCCTATCCAGCAGGTGTAGACTAACAGCGACATGCTTCCTGACGGGCCCTATCCAGCAGGTGTAGACTAACAGCGACATGCTTCCCTGACAGGCCCTTCCCAGCAGGTGTAGACTAACAGCGACATGCTTCCTGACGGGCCCTTCCCAGCAGGTGTAGACTAACAGCGACATGCTTCCTGGACGGGCCCTTCCCAGCAGGTGTAGACTAACAGCGACATGCTTCCTGACGGGCCCTTCCCAGCAGGTGTAGACTAACAGCGACATGCTTCCCTTGACGGGCCCTTCCCAGCAGGTGTAGACTAACAGCGACATGCTTCCTGACGGGGCCCTTCCCAGCAGGTGTAGACTAACAGCGACATGCTTCCTGACGGGCCCTTCCCAGCAGGTGTAGACTAACAGCGGACATGCTTCCTGGCCGGGCCCCTTCCCAGCAGGTGTAGACTAACAGCGACATGCTTCCTGACGGGCCCTTCCCAGCAGGTGTAGACTAACAGCGACATGCTTCCTGACGGGGCCCTTCCCAGCAGGTGTAGACTAACAGCGACATGCTTCCTGACGGGCCCCTTCCCAGCAGGTGTAGACTAACAGCGACATGCTTCCTGACGGGCCCTATCCAGCAGGTGTAGACTAACAGCGACATGCTTCCTGACGGGCCCTATCCAGCAGGTGTAGACTAACAGCGACATGCTTCCTGGACGGGCCCTATCCAGCAGGTGTAGACTAACAGCGACATGCTTCCTGACGGCCCTATCCAGCAGGTGTAGACTAACAGCACATGCTTCCTGACGGGCCCTATCCAGCAGGTGTAGACTAACAGCGACATGCTTCCTGACGGGCCCTATCCAGCAGGTGTAGACTAACAGCGACATGCTTCCTGACGGGCCCTATCCAGCAGGTGTAGACTAACAGCGACATGCTTCCTGACGTGCCCTTCCCAGCAGGTGTAGACTAACAGCGACATGCTTCCTGACGGGCCCTTCCCAGCAGGTGTAAACTAACAGCAACATGCTTCCTGACGGGCCCTTCCCAGCAGGTGTAGACTAACAGCGACATGCTTCCTGACGGGCCCTATCCAGCAGGTGTAGACTAACAGCGACATGCTTCCTGGACGGGCCCTTCCCAGCAGGTGTAGACTAACAGCGACATGCTTCCTGACGGGCCCTTCCCAGCAGGTGTAGACTAACAGCGACATGCTTCCTGGACGGCCCTTCCCAGCAGGTGTAGACTAACAGCGACATGCTTCCTACGGGCCCTTCCCAGCAGGTGTAGACTAACAGCGACATGCTTCCTGGACGGGCCCTTCCCAGCAGGTGTAGACTAACAGCGACATGCTTCCTGACGGGCCCTTTCCAGCAGGTGTAGACTAACAGCGACATGCTTCCTGGACGGGCCCTATCCAGCAGGTGTAGACTAACAGCGACATGCTTCCTGGACGGGCCCTATCCAGCAGGTGTAGACTAACAGCGACATGCTTCCTGGACGGGCCCTATCCAACAGGTGTAGACTAACAGCGACATGCTTCCTGACGGGCCCTTCCCAGCAGGTGTAGACTAACAGCGACATGCCTCCTGGACGGGCCCTCCCCAGCAGGTGTAGACTAACAGCGACATGCTTCCTGACGGGCCCCTATCCAGCAGGTGTAGACTAACAGCGACATGCTTCCTTGACGGGCCCTATCCAGCAGGTGTAGACTAACAGCGACATGCTTCCTGACGGGCCCTTTCAAGCAGGTGTAGACCAACAGCGACATGCTTCCTGGACGGGCCCTTCCCAGCAGGTGTAGACTAACAGCGACATGCTTCCTGACGGGCCCTATCCAGCAGGTGTAGACTAACAGCGACATGCTTCCTGACGGGCCCTATCCAGCAGGTGTAGACTAACAGCGACATGCTTCCTGACGGGCCCTATCCAGCAGGTGTAGACTAACAGCGACTGCTTCCTGACGGGCCCTTCCCAGCAGGTGTAGACTAACAGCGACATGCTTCCTGGACGGGCCCCTTCCCAGCAGGTGTAGACTAACAGCGACATGCTTCCTGGACGGGCCCTTCCCAGCAGGTGTAGACTAACAGCGACATGCTTCCTGGACGGGCCCTTCCAGCAGGTGTAGACTAACAGCGACATGCTTCCTGGACGGGCCCTTCCCAGCAGGTGTAGACTAACAGTGACATGCTTCCTGACGGGCCCCTATCCAGCAGGTGTAGACTAACAGCGACATGCTTCCTGACGGGCCCTTCCCAGCAGGTGTAGACTAACAGCGACATGCTTCCTGACGGGCCCTTCCCAGCAGGTGTAGACTAACAGCGACATGCTTCCTGACGGGCCCTTCCCAGCAGGTGTAGACTAACAGCGACATGCTTCCTGACGAGCCCTATCCAGCAGGTGTAGACTAACAGCGACATGCTTCCCCTGGACGGGGCCCTATCCAGCAGGTGTAGACTAACAGCGACATGCTTCCTGACGGGCCCTATCCAGCAGGTGTAGACTAACAGCGACATGCTTCCTGACGGGCCCTATCCAGCAGGTGTAGACTAACAGCGACATGCTTCCTGATGGGCCCTATCCAGCAGGTGTAGACCAACAGCGACATGCTTCCTGACGGGCCCTTCCCAGCAGGTGTAGACTAACAGCGACATGCTTCCTGACGGGCCCTTCCCAGCAGGTGTAGACTAACAGCGACATGCTTCCTGACGGGCCCTTCCCAGCAGGTGTAGACTAACAGCGACATGCTTCCTGACGGGCCCTTCCCAGCAGGTGTAGACTAACAGCGACATGCTTCCTGACGGGCCCCTTCCCAGCAGGTGTAGACTAACAGCGACATGCTTCCTGACGGGCCCTATCCAGCAGGTGTAGACTAACAGCGACATGCTTCCTGACGGGCCCTATCCAGCAGGTGTAGACTAACAGCGACATGCTTCCTGATGGGCCCTATCCAGCAGGTGTAGACTAACAGCGACATGCTTCCTGACGGGCCCCTTCCCAGCAGGTGTAGACTAACAGCGACATGCTTCCTGACGGGCCCTATCCAGCAGGTGTAGACTAACAGCGACATGCTTCCTGACGGGCCCTTCTCCAGCAGGTGTAGACTAACAGCGACATGCTTCCTGACGGGCCCTATCCAGCAGGTGTAGACTAACAGCGACATGCTTCCTGACGGGCCCTTCCCAGCAGGTGTAGACTAACAGCGACATGCTTCCTGGCGGGCCCTTCCCAGCAGGTGTAGACTAACAGCGACATGCTTCCTGACGGGCCCTTCCCAGCAGGTGTAGACTAACAGCGACATGCTTCCTGACGGGCCCTACCCAGCAGGTGTAGACTAACAGCGACATGCTTCCTGACGGGCCCTTCCAGCAGGTGTAGACTAACAGCGACATGCTTCCTGACGGGCCCTACCCAGCAGGTGTAGACTAACAGCGACATGCTTCCTGACGGGCCCTTCCCAGCAGGTGTAGACTAACAGCCGACATGCTTCCTGATGGGCCCTTCCCAGCAGGTGTACACTAACAGCGACATGCTTCCTGGACGGGCCCTTCCCAGCAGGTGTAGACTAACAGCACATGCTTCCTGGACGGGCCCTATCCAGCAGGTGTAGACTAACAGCGACATGCTTCCTGACGGGGCCTATCCAGCAGGTGTAGACTAACAGCGACATGCTTCCTGACGGGCCCTATCCAGCAGGTGTAGACTAACAGCGACATGCTTCCTGACGGGCCCTATCCAGCAGGTGTAGACTAACAGCGACATGCTTCCTGACGGGCCCCTATCCAGCAGGTGTAGACTAAAAGCGACATGCTTCCTGACGGGCCCCTTCCCAGCAGGTGTAGACTAACAGCGACATGCTTCCTGACGGGCCCTTCCCAGCAGGTGTAGACTAACAGCGACATGCTTCCTGACGGGCCCTTCCAGCAGGTGTAGACTAACAGCGACATGCTTCCTGACGGGCCCTTCCCAGCAGGTGTAGACTAACAGCGACATGCTTCCTGACAGGCCCTTCCCAGCAGGTGTAGACTAACAGCGACATGCTTCCAGACGGCCCTTCCCAGCAGGTGTAGACTAACAGCGACATGCTTCCTGACGGGCCCTTCCCAGCAGGTGTAGACTAACAGCGACATGCTTCCTGACGGGCCCTTCCCAGCAGGTGTAGACTAACAGCGACATGCTTCCTGACGGGCCCTTCACAGCAGGTGTAGACTAACAGCGACATGCTTCCTGACGGGCCCTATCCAGCAGGTGTAGACTAACAGCGACATGCTTCCTGACGGGCCCTATCCAGCAGGTGTAGACTAACAGCGACATGCTTCCTGACGGGCCCTTCCCAGCAGGTGTAGACTAACAGCGACATGCTTCCTGACGGGCCCTATCCAGCAGGTGTAGACTAACAGCGACATGCTTCCTGACGGGCCCTTCCCAGCAGGTGTAGACTAACAGCGACATGCTTCCTGACGGGCCCTATCCAGCAGGTGTAGACTAACAGCGACATGCTTCCTGACGGGCCCTTCCCAGCAGGTGTAGACTAACAGCGACATGCTTCCTGACGGGCCCCTTCCCAGCAGGTGTAGACTAACAGCGACATGCTTCCTGACGGGCCCTTCCCAGCAGGTGTAGACTAACAGCGACATGCTTCCTGACGGGCCCCTTCCCAGCAGGTGTAGACTAACAGCGACATGCTTCCTGACGGGCCCCTTCCCAGCAGGTGTAGACTAACAGCGACATGCTTCCTGACGGGCCCTTCCCAGCAGGTGTAGACTAACAGCGACATGCATCCTGACGGGCCCTTCCCAGCAGGTGTAGACTAACAGCGACATGCTTCCTGACGGGCCCCTTCCCAGCAGGTGTAGACTAACAGCGACATGCTTCCTGACGGGCCCTTCCCAGCAGGTGTAGACTAACAGCGACATGCTTCCTGACGGGCCGGTCCCAGCAGGTGTAGACTAACAGCGACATGCTTCCTGACGGGCCCTTCCCAGCAGGTGTAGACTAACAGCGACATGCTTCCTGACGGGCCCTATCCAGCAGGTGTAGACTAACAGCGACATGCTTCCTGACGGGCCCTATCCAGCAGGTGTAGACTAACAGCGACATGCTTCCTGACGGGCCCTATCCAGCAGGTGTAGACTAACAGCGACATGCTTCCTGACGGGCCCTATCCAGCAGGTGTAGACTAACAGCGACATGCTTCCTGACGGGCCCTATCCAGCAGGTGTAGACTAACAGCGACATGCTTCCTGACGGGCCCTATCCAGCAGGTGTAGACTAACAGCGACATGCTTCCTGGACGGGCCCTATCCAGCAGGTGTAGACTAACAGCGACATGCTTCCTGACGGGCCCCTTCCCAGCAGGTGTAGACTAACAGCGACATGCTTCCTGACGGGCCCTTCCCAGCAGGTGTAGACTAACAGCGACATGCTTCCTGACGGTCCCTTCCCAGCAGGTGTAGACTAACAGCGACATGCTTCCTGACGGGCCCTATCCAGCAGGTGTAGACTAACAGCGACATGCTTCCTGACAGGCCCTATCCAGCAGGTGTAGACTAACAGCGACATGCTTCCTGACGGGCCCTATCCAGCAGGTGTAGACTAACAGCAACATGCTTCCTGACGGGCCCTATCCAGCAGGTGTAGACTAACATCGACATGCTTCCTGGACGGGCCCTATCCAGCAGGTGTAGACTAACAGCGACATGCTTCCTGACGGGCCCTATCCAGCAGGTGTAGACTAACAGCGACATGCTTCCTGATGGGCCCTATCCAGCAGGTGTAGACTAACAGCGACATGCTTCCCGACGGGCCCCTTCCCAGCAGGTGTAGACTAACAGCGACATGCTTCCTGACGGGCCCCCTTCCCAGCAGGTGTAGACTAACAGCGACATGCTTCCTGACGGGCCCTATCCAGCAGGTGTAGACTAACAGCGACATGCTTCCTGACGGGCCCTTCCCAGCAGGTGTAGACTAACAGCAACATGCTTCCTGACGGGCCCTATCCAGCAGGTGTAGACTAACAGCGACATGCTTCCTGACGGGCCCCTATCCAGCAGGTGTAGACTAACAGCGACATGCTTCCTGGACGGGCCCCTTCCCAGCAGGTGTAGACTAACTGCGACATGCTTCCTGACGGGCCCTATCCAGCAGGTGTAGACTAACAGCGACATGCTTCCTGACGGGCCCTATCCAGCAGGTGTAGACTAACAGCGACATGCTTCCTGGACGGGCCCCTTCCCAGCAGGTGTAGACTAACAGCGACATGCTTCCTGACGGGCCCTTCCCAGCAGGTGTAGACTAACAGCGACATGCTTCCTGGACGGGACCTTCCCAGCAGGTGTAGACTAACAGCGACATGCATCCTGACAGGCCCTTCCCAGCAGGTGTAGACTAACAGCGACATGCTTCCTGACGGGCCCCTTCCCAGCAGGTGTAGACTAACAGCGACATGCTTCCTGGACGGGCCCTTCCCAGCAGGTGTAGACTAAAAGCGACATGCTTCCTGGACGGGCCGTTCCCAGCAGGTGTAGACTAACAGCGACATGCTTCCTGACGGGCCCTTCCCAGCAGGTGTAGACTAACAGCGACATGCTTCCTGACGGGCCCTATCCAGCAGGTGTAGACTAACAGCGACATGCTTCCTGGACGGGCCCTATCCAGCAGGTGTAGACTAACAGCGACATGCTTCCTGGACGGGCCCTATCCAGCAGGTGTAGACTAACAGCGACATGCTTCCTGACGGGCCCTATCCAGCAGGTGTAGACTAACAGCGACATGCTTCCTGGACGGGCCCTATCCAGCAGGTGTAGACTAACAGCGACATGCTTCCTGGACGGGCCCTATCCAGCAGGTGTAGACTAACAGCGACATGCTTCCTGGACGGGCCCTATCCAGCAGGTGTAGACTAACAGCGACATGCTTCCTGACGGGCCCTTCCCAGCAGGTGTAGACTAACAGCGACATGCTTCCTGACGGGCCCTTCCCAGCAGGTGTAGACTAACAGCGACATGCTTCCTGACGGTCCCTTCCCAGCAGGTGTAGACTAACAGCGACATGCTTCCTGACGGGCCCTATCCAGCAGGTGTAGACTAACAGCGACATGCTTCCTGACAGGCCCTATCCAGCAGGTGTAGACTAACAGCGACATGCTTCCTGACGGGCCCTATCCAGCAGGTGTAGACTAACAGCAACATGCTTCCTAACGGGCCCTATCCAGCAGGTGTAGACTAACATCGAACATGCTTCCTGACGGGCCCTATCCAGCAGGTGTAGACTAACAGCGACATGCTTCCTGACGGGCCCTATCCAGCAGGTGTAGACTAACAGCGACATGCTTCCTGATGGGCCCTATCCAGCAGGTGTAGACTAACAGCGACATGCTTCCTGACGGGCCCTTCCCAGCAGGTGTAGACTAACAGCGACATGCTTCCTGACGGGCCCTTCCCAGCAGGTGTAGACTAACAGCGACATGCTTCCTGACGGGCCCTATCCAGCAGGTGTAGACTAACAGCGACATGCTTCCTGACGGGCCCTTCCCAGCAGGTGTAGACTAACAGCAACATGCTTCCTGACGGGCCCTATCCAGCAGGTGTAGACTAACAGCGACATGCTTCCTGGACGGGCCCTATCCAGCAGGTGTAGACTAACAGCGACATGCTTCCTGACGGGCCCTTCCCAGCAGGTGTAGACTAACAGCGACATGCTTCCTGACGGGCCCTATCCAGCAGGTGTAGACTAACAGCGACATGCTTCCTGACGGGCCCTATCCAGCAGGTGTAGACTAACAGCGACATGCTTCCTGACGGGCCCTTCCCAGCAGGTGTAGACTAACAGCGACATGCTTCCTGACGGGCCCTTCCCAGCAGGTGTAGACTAACAGCGACATGCTTCCTGACGGGCCCTTCCCAGCAGGTGTAGACTAACAGCGTAATGCTTCCTGACGGGCCCTATCCAGCAGGTGTAGACTAACAGCGACATGCTTCCTGACGGGCCCTTCCCAGCAGGTGTAGACTAACAGCGACATGCTTCCTGACGGGCCCTATCCAGCAGGTGTAGACTAAAAGCGACATGCTTCCTGACGGGCCCTATCCAGCAGGTGTAGACTAACAGCGACATGCTTCCTGACGGGCCCTTCCCAGCAGGTGTAGACTAACAGCAACATGCTTCCTGACGGGCCCTATCCAGCAGGTGTAGACTAACAGCGACATGCTTCCTGACGGGCCCTATCCAGCAGGTGTAGACTAACAGCGACATGCTTCCTGACGGGCCCTTCCCAGCAGGTGTAGACTAACAGCGACATGCTTCCTGGACGGGCCCTTCCCAGCAGGTGTAGACTAACAGCGTAATGCTTCCTGACGGGCCCTATCCAGCAGGTGTAGACTAACAGCGACATGCTTCCTGACGGGCCCTTCCCAGCAGGTGTAGACTAACAGCGACATGCCTCCTGACGGGCCCTTCCCAGCAGGTGTAGACTAACAGCGACATGCTTCCTGACGGGCCCTTCCCAGCAGGTGTAGACTAACAGCGTAATGCTTCCTGACGGGCCCTATCCAGCAGGTGTAGACTAACAGCGACATGCTTCCTGGACGGGCCCTTCCCAGCAGGTGTAGACTAACAGCGACATGCTTCCTGACGGGCCCTATCCAGCAGGTGTAGACTAAAAGCGACATGCTTCCTGACGGGCCCTATCCAGCAGGTGTAGACTAACAGCGACATGCTTCCTGACGGGCCCTATCCAGCAGGTGTAGACTAACAGCGACATGCTTCCTGACGTGCCCTTCCCAGCAGGTGTAGAATAACAGCGACATGCTTCCTGACGGGCCCTATCCAGCAGGTGTAGACTAACAGTGACATGCTTCCTGACGGGCCCTTCCCAGCAGGTGTAAACTAACAGCAACATGTTTCCTGACGGGCCCTTCCCAGCAGGTGTAGACTAACAGCGACATGCTTCCTGACGGGCCCTATCCAGCAGGTGTAGACTAACAGCGACATGCTTCCTGACGGGCCCTTCCCAGCAGGTGTAGACTAACAGCGACATGCTTCCTGACAGGCCCTTCCCAGCAGGTGTAGACTAACAGCGACATGCTTCCTGACGGGCCCTTCCCAGCAGGTGTAGACTAACAGTGACATGCTTCCTACGGGCCCTTCCCAGCAGGTGTAGACTAACAGCGACATGTTTCCTGACGGGCCCTTCCCAGCAGGTGTAGACTAACAGCGACATGCTTCCTGACGGGCCCTATCCAGCAGGTGTAGACTAACAGCGACATGCTTCCTGACGGGCCCTATCCAGCAGGTGTAGACTAACAGCGACATGCTTCTTGACGGGCCCTATCCAGCAGGTGTAGACTAACAGCGACATGCTTCCTGACGGGCCCTATCCAACAGGTGTAGACTAACAGCGACATGCTTCCTGACGGGCCCTTCCCAGCAGGTGTAGACTAACAGCGACATGCCTCCTGACGGGCCCTTCCCAGCAGGTGTAGACTAACATCGACATGCTTCCTGACGGGCCCTATCCAGCAGGTGTAGACTAACAGCAACATGCTTCCTGACGGGCCCTATCCAGCAGGTGTAGACTAACAGCGACATGCTTCCTGATGGGCCCTATCAAGCAGGTGTAGACCAAAAGCGACATGCTTCCTGACGGGCCCTTCCCAGCAGGTGTAGACTAACAGTGACATGCTTCCTGACGGGCCCTATCCAGCAGGTGTAGACTAACAGCGACATGCTTCCTGACGGGCCCTATCCAGCAGGTGTAGACTAACAGCGACATGCTTCCTGACGGGCCCTATCCAGCAGGTGTAGACTAACAGCGACATGCTTCCTGACGGGCCCTTCCCAGCAGGTGTAGACTAACAGCGACATGCTTCCTGACGGGCACTATCCAGCAGGTGTAGACTAACAGCGACATGCTTCCTGACGGGCCCTTCCCAGCAGGTGTAGACTAACAGCGACATGCTTCCTGACGGGCCCTTCCCAGCAGGTGTAGACTAACAGCGTAATGCTTCCTGACGGGCCCTATCCAGCAGGTGTAGACTAACAGCGACATTATTCCTGACGGGCCCTTCCCAGCAGGTGTAGACTAACAGCGACATGCTTCCTGACGGGCCCTTCCCAGCAGGTGTAGACTAACAGCGACATGCTTCCTGACGGGCCCTTCACAGCAGGTGTAGACTAACAGCGACATGCTTCCTGACGGGCCCTATCCAGCAGGTGTAGACTAAAAGCGACATGCTTCCTGACGGGCCCTATCCAGCAGGTGTAGACTAACAGCGACATGCTTCCTGACGGGCCCTATCCAGCAGGTGTAGACTAACAGCGACATGCTTCCTGACGGGCCCTTCCCAGCAGGTGTAGAATAACAGCGACATGCTTCCTGACGGGCCCTATCCAGCAGGTGTAGACTAACAGCGACATGCTTCCTGACGGGCCCTATCCAGCAGGTGTAGACTAACAGTGACATGCTTCCTGACGGGCCCTTCCCAGCAGGTGTAGACTAACAGCAACATGTTTCCTGACGGGCCCTTCCCAGCAGGTGTAGACTAACAGCGACATGCTTCCTGACGGGCCCTATCCAGCAGGTGTAGACTAACAGCGACATGCTTCCTGACGGGCCCTTCCCAGCAGGTGTAGACTAACAGCGACATGCTTCCTGACAGGCCCTTCCCAGCAGGTGTAGACTAACAGCGACATGCTTCCTGACGGGCCCTTCCCAGCAGGTGTAGACTAACAGTGACATGCTTCCTACAGGCCCTTCCCAGCAGGTGTAGACTAACAGCGACATGTTTCCTGACGGGCCCTTCCCAGCAGGTGTAGACTAACAGCGACATGCTTCCTGACGGGCCCTATCCAGCAGGTGTAGACTAACAGCGACATGCTTCCTGACGGGCCCTATCCAGCAGGTGTAGACTAACAGCGACATGCTTCCTGACGGGCCCTATCCAGCAGGTGTAGACTAACAGCGACATGCTTCCTGGACGGGCCCTATCCAACAGGTGTAGACTAACAGCGACATGCTTCCTGGCCGGGCCCTTCCCAGCAGGTGTAGACTAACAGCGACATGCCTCCTGACGGGCCCTTCCCAGCAGGTGTAGACTAACAGCGACATGCTTCCTGATGGGCCCTATCCAGCAGGTGTAGACTAACAGCGACATGCTTCCTGACGGGCCCTTCCCAGCAGGTGTAGACTAACAGCGACATGCTTCCTGACGGGCCCTTCCCAGCAGGTGTAGACTAACAGCGACATGCTTCCTGACGGGCCCTTCCCAGCAGGTGTAGACTGACAGCGACATGCTTCCTGACGGGCCCTTCCCAGCAGGTGTAGACTAATAGCGACATGCTTCCTGACGGGCCCTATCCAGCAGGTGTAGACTAACAGCGACATGCTTCCTGGACGGGCCCTTCCCAGCAGGTGTAGACTAACAGCGACATGCTTCCTGGACGGGCCCTTCCCAGCAGGTGTAGACTAACAGCGACATGCTTCCTGACGGGCCCCTTCCCAGCAGGTGTAGACTAACAGCGACATGCTTCCTGACGGGCCCTTCCCAGCAGGTGTAGACTAACAGCGACATGCTTCCTGACAGGCCCTTCCCAGCAGGTGTAGACTAACAGCGACATGCTTCCTGACGGGCCCTTCCCAGCAGGTGTAGACTAACAGCGACATGCTTCCTGACGGGCCCTTCCCAGCAGGTGTAGACTAACAGCGACATGCTTCCTGGACGGGCCCCTTCCCAGCAGGTGTAGACTAACAGCGACATGCTTCCTGACGGGCCCTTCACAGCAGGTGTAGACTAACAGCGACATGCTTCCTGACGGGCCCTATCCAGCAGGTGTAGACTAACAGCGACATGCTTCCTGACGGGCCCTATCCAGCAGGTGTAGACTAACAGCGACATGATTCCTGACGGGCCCTTCCCAGCAGGTGTAGACTAACAGCGACATGCTTCCTGACGGGCCCTATCCAGCAGGAGTAGACTAACAGCGACATGCTTCCTGGACGGGCCCTATCCAGCAGGTGTAGACTAACAGCGACATGCTTCCTGGACGGGCCCTTCCCAGCAGGTGTAGACTAACAGCGACATGCTTCCTGACGGGCCCTTCCCAGCAGGTGTAGACTAACAGCGACATGCTTCCTGACGGGCCCTTCCCTGCAGGTGTAGACTAACAGCGACATGCTTCCTGGACGGGCCCCTTCCCAGCAGGTGTAGACTAACAGCGACATGCTTCCTGACGGGCCCTATCCAGCAGGTGTAGACTAACAGCGACATGCTTCCTGGACGGGCCCTTCCAGCAGGGTGTAGACTAACAGCGACATGCTTCCTGGACGGGCCCTTCCCAGCAGGTGTAGACTAACAGCGACATGCTTCCTGACGGGCCCTATCCAGCAGGTGTAGACTAACAGCGACATGCTTCCTGACGGGCCCTATCCAGCAGGTGTAGACTAACAGCGACATGCTTCCTGATGGGCCCTTCCCAGCAGGTGTAGACTAACAGCGACATGCTTCCTGACAGGCCCTATCCAGCAGGTGTAGACTAACAGCGACATGCTTCCTGACGGGCCCTTCCCAGCAGGTGTAGACTAACAGCAACATGCTTCCTGACGGGCCCTTCCCAGCAGGTGTAGACTAACAGCGACATGCTTCCTGACGGGCCCTATCCAGCAGGTGTAGACTAACAGCGACATGCTTCCTGGACGGGCCCTTCCCAGCAGGTGTAGACTAACAGCGACATGCTTCCTGACGGGCCCCTATCCAGCAGGTGTAGACTAACAGCGACATGCTTCCTGACGGGCCCTTCCCAGCAGGTGTAGACTAACAGCGACATGCTTCCTGACGGGCCCTATCCAGCAGGTGTTGACTAACAGCGACATGCTTCCTGACGGGCCCTATCCAGCAGTTGTAGACTAACAGCGACATGCTTCCTGACGGGCCCTTCCCAGCAGGTGTAGACTAACAGCGACATGCTTCCTGACGGGCCCTATCAAGCATGTGTAGACTAACTGCGACATGCTTCCTGACGGGCCCCTTCCCAGCAGGTGTAGACTAACAGCGACATGCTTCCTGACGGGCCCCTTCCCAGCAGGTGTAGACTAACAGCGACATGCTTCCTGACGGGCCCTTCCCAGCAGGTGTAGACTAACAGCGACATGCTTCCTGGACGGGCCCTATCCAGCAGGTGTAGACTAACAGTGACATGCTTCCTGACGGGCCCTATCCAGCAGGTGTAGACTAACATCGACATGCTTCCTGGACGGGCCCTTCCCAGCAGGTGTAGACTAACAGCGACATGCTTCCTGACGGGCCCTATCCAGCAGATGTAGACTAACAGCGACATGCTTCCTGACGGGCCCCCTTCCCAGCAGGTGTAGACTAACAGCGACATGCTTCCTGACGGGCCCTTCCCAGCAGGTGTAGACTAACAGCGACATGCTTCCTGGACGGGCCCTATCCAGCAGGTGTAGACTAACAGCGACATGCTTCCTGACGGGCCCTATCCAGCAGGTGTAGACTAACAGCGACATGCTTCCTGGACGGGCCCCTATCCAGCAGGTGTAGACTAACAGCGACATGCTTCCTGACGGGCCCTTCCCAGCAGGTGTAGACTAACAGCGACATGCTTCCTGACGGGCCCCTATCCAGCAGGTGTAGACTAACAGCGACATGCTTCCTGACGGGCCCTTCCCAGCAGGTGTAGACTAACAGCGACATGCTTCCTGACGGGCCCTATCCAGCAGGTGTAGACTAACAGTGACATGCTTCCTGACGGGCCCTATCCAGCAGGTGTAGACTAACAGCAACATGCTTCCTGACGGGCCCTTCCCAGCAGGTGTAGACTAACAGCGACATGCTTCCTGACGGGCCCTATCCAGCAGGTGTAGACTAACAGCGACATGCTTCCTGGCGGGCCCTATCCAGCAGGTGTAGACTAACAGCGACATGCTTCCTGACGGGCCCTATCCAGCAGGTGTAGACTAACAGCGACATGCTTCCTGACGGGGCCCTTCCCAGCAGGTGTAGACTAACAGCGACATGCTTCCTGACGGGCCCTTCCCAGCAGGTGTAGACTAACAGCGACATGCTTCCTGACGGGCCCTATCCAGCAGGTGTAGACTAACAGCGACATGCTTCCTGACGGGCCCTTCCCAGCAGGTGTAGACTAACAGCAACATGCTTCCTGACGGGCCCTTCCCAGCAGGTGTAGACTAACAGTGACATGCTTCCTGGACGGGCCCTTCCCAGCAGGTGTAGACTAACAGCGACATGCTTCCTGACGGGCCCTTCCCAGCAGGTGTAGACTAACAGCGACATGCTTCCTGACGGGCCCTTCCCAGCAGGTGTAGACTAACAGCGACATGCTTCCTGGACGGGCCCTTCCCAGCAGGTGTAGACTAACAGCGACATGCTTCCTGACGGGCCCTTCCCAGCAGGTTTAGACTAACAGCGACATGCTTCCTGACGGGCCCTTCACAGCAGGTGTAGACTAACAGCGACATGCTTCCTGACGGGCCCCTATCCAGCAGGTGTAGACTAACAGCGACATGCTTCCTGACGGGCCCTATCCAGCAGGTGTAGACTAACAGCGACATGCTTCCTGACGGGCCCTTCCCAGCAGGTGTAGACTAACAGCGACATTCTTCCTGACGGGCCCTTCCCAGCAGGTGTAGACTAACAGCGACATGCTTCCTGACGGGCCCTATCCAGCAGGTGTAGACTAACAGCGACATGCTTCCCTGACGGGCCCCTATCCAGCAGGATACGACATGCTTCCTGACGGGCCCTTCCCAGCAGGTGTAGACTAACAGCGACATGCTTCCTGACAGGCCCTATCCAGCAGGTGTAGACTAACAGCGACATGCTTCCTGGACGGGCCCTATCCAGCAGGTGTAGACTAACAGCGACATGCTTCCTGACGGGCCCCTATCCAGCAGGTGTAGACTAACAGCGACATGCTTCCTGACGGGCCCTTCCCAGCAGGTGTAGACTAACAGCGACATGCTTCCTGACGGGCCCTTCCCAGCAGGTGTAGACTAACAGCGACATGCTTCCTGACGGGCCCTTCCCAGCAGGTGTAGACTAACAGCGACATGCTTCCTGACGGGCCCTTCCCAGCAGGTGTAGACTAACAGCGACATGCTTCCCTGGACGGGCCCTTCACAGCAGGTGTAGACTAACAGCGACATGCTTCCTGGACGGGCCCTATCCAGCAGGTGTAGACTAACAGCGACATGCTTCCTGACGGGCCCTATCCAGCAGGTGTAGACTAACAGCGACATGCTTCCTGGACGGGCCCTTCCCAGCAGGTGTAGACTAACAGCGACATTCTTCCTGACGGGCCCTTCCCAGCAGGTGTAGACTAACAGCGACATGCTTCCTGGACGGGCCCTATCCAGCAGGTGTAGACTAACAGCGACATGCTTCCTGACGGGCCCTATCCAGCAGGACATGCTTCCTGGACGGGCCCTTCCCAGCAGGTGTAGACTAACAGCGACATGCTTCCTGGACAGGCCCTATCCAGCAGGTGTAGACTAACAGCGACATGCTTCCTGACGGGCCCTATCCAGCAGGTGTAGACTAACAGCGACATGCTTCCTGACGGGCCCTATCCAGCAGGTGTAGACTAACAGCGACATGCTTCCTGACGGGCCCTTCCCAGCAGGTGTAGACTAACAGCGACATGCTTCCTGGACGGGCCCTTCCCAGCAGGTGTAGACTAACAGCGACATGCTTCCTGACGGGCCCTTCCCAGCAGGTGTAGACTAACAGCGACATGCTTTCCAACGGGCCCTATCCAGCAGGTGTAGACTAACAGCGACATGCTTCCTGACGGGCCCTTCCCAGCAGGTGTAGACTAACAGCGACATGCTTCCTGACGGGCCCTATCCAGCAGGTGTAGACTAACAGCGACATGCTTCCTGACGGGCCCTACCCAGCAGGTGTAGACTAACAGCGACATGCTTCCTGGACGGGCCCTTCCCAGCAGGTGTAGACTAACAGCGACATGCTTCCTGACGGGCCCCTTCCCAGCAGGTATAGACTAACAGCGACATGCTTCCTAGACGGGCCCTTCCCAGCAGGTGTAGACTAACAGCGACATGCTTCCTGACGGGCCCTATCCAGCAGGTGTAGACTAACAGCGACATGCTTCCTGGACGGGCCCTTCCCAGCAGGTGTAGACTAACAGCGACATGCTTCCTGACGGGCCCTTCCCAGCAGGTGTAGACTAACAGCGACATGCTTCCTGACGGGCCCTTCCCAGCAGGTGTAGACTAACAGCGACATGCTTCCTGGACGGGCCCCTATCCAGCAGGTGTAGACTAACAGCAACATGCTTCCTGACGGGCCCTTCCCAGCAGGTGTAGACTAACAGCGACATGCTTCCTGACGGGCCCTTCCCAGCAGGTGTAGACTAACAGCGACATGCTTCCTGACGGGCCCTATCCAGCAGGTGTAGACTAACAGCGACATGCTTCCTGACGGGCCCTATCCAGCAGGTGTAGACTAACAGCAACATGCTTCCCAACAATACAGAGAGACAAAGAGACAAGATTAGAAAAACAATAATAATAAATCCACAACGAGTAACGATAACATGGCTATATACACGAGGTACCAGTACTGAGTCGATGTACAGGAGTACCAGGTAATAACTTGGATATATACACGAGGTACCAGTACTGAGTCGATGTACAGGGGTACCAGGTAATAACTTGGATATATACATGAGGTACCAGTACTGAGTCGATGTACAGGAGTACCAGGTAATAACTTGGATATATACATGAGGTACCAGTACTGAGTCGATGTACAAGGGTACCAGGTAATAACTTGGCTATATACATGAGGTACCAGTATTGAGTCGATGTACAGGGGTACCAGGTAATAACTTGGATATATACATGAGGTACCAGTACTGAGTCGATGTACAGGGGTACGAGGTAATAACATGACTATATACACAGGGTAGCAGTACCGAGTCAGCTTTTAAAATTATATGAGAATAAAATTTTCAATTTTATTTGGAATGGCAAGCCAGACAAAATTAAATTGGCCTATTTATATAATGAATATGAATTCGGAGGACAGAAATTATTAAATATGAAAGCATTAGACCTCTCACTAAAGGCTTCAGTCATACAAAAGATATACTAAATCCGAACTGGTTCTCTAGCAAATTAGTAAGATTGTCTCATCCAATGTTCAAGAATGGCCTTTTTCCCTTTATTCAGATTACAACCTCTCACTTTCAGTTATTTGAAAAGGAAATGATCTCCCAAATATCACTATTTCTAAAACAAGCCATAGAAAGTTGGTTGCAATTTCAATTTAATCCTCCAGAAACAACAGAACAAGTAATGCAACAAATATTGTGGTTAAACTCAAATATACTAATTGATTTTAAAAAATCATTATTTTTTTATTTAAAAAAAAAGAAGGTAATATCTCTACCCAAAATTACAACCAAATAATTGCAGCATTACTGCAAAAATGGAAGAGGAAAGTGGAAGGGGGAAAAGTAAGGAACTTGTCTGTCGGCCCTGCATTAAAGAACATAATTGGTTAAAGAAAATTGTGATAAATAAAAAAGTATACCAGTTTCATTTAAGGATTAAAGGATTGACAGCCGTCCCCATATAGATTGTAAAATAGTTGGGAAGAGATTTTTGACGTACCGATTCCATGGCATAGTCTTTATGAACTGATACGAAAAACGACGCCGGAATCAAAACTTAGAATTGTTCAATTTAAATTATTATACTAAATTCTTGCTACCAATAGAGTGTTATATATATGGGGGATACAATCTTCCCAGCTCTGCATATTTTGCTGCGAAGAGACAGAATCATTAGATCATTTGTTTTGGTACTGTCCATTTGTAGCTTGTTTTTGGTCACAGGTCCAGGAATGGCTGAAGAATTGTAATATTTACCTGGAGCTGACCCTGCAGATAGCACTACTGGGTGATCTGAAAAGTCATAGTCAATCGATCAATAATATAATAATACTTTTAGCAAAAATGTTTATTTTCAATTTACAAACTGTAGAAACAATGAGAATAGAAAGGTTCAGAACTTTTGTGAAACATCACAGTACAGTTGAAATATATATGGCAAATAGAAATCCTATATGGATGGTGTTAAGAGATAGATGGGAGGGGTTGAATGGAGTTGAAGGATGGGACTAATAACAACTAACAACAAATAATAACAAGATAACTAATAATGTAAGCATACTGTGTCCATAATAAGTATATAGGTTATAGGTTGAGAGTTTTTGTGAAAGAGCACAGTTAGAAAGATATGGCATATAGAAGCAAACCGGATGGACATCATGAAAATGATCGGAGTGGTTGAGAGTAGAAGAAGTTCAGGAGTAAAAACAAACAAAATTGAATTATTGTAAAATTGACTGTGTCCATAAAATGTATATAGTATGTATAAGCTGGAAGTAGAGGCCTAAGCATTGTTGTTCACTAGTTTACTCCAATTAGGGAAGGGGTGGTGGGGTTGGAAAGTAATAAAGGGAAATATATATTTTTAAAGGATGTGTATGTATTTATATGTATGTGTATATGTATGTCAATGTATGTGTATATGTATGTCAATGTATGTATAGCTGATATACCCCCTAAAAAAAAAAAAAAAAAAAAAACTTTGCTATATACACGGGGTACCAGTACCGAGTCGATGTGCAGGGGTACCAGGTAATAACTTGGCTATATACACGGGGTACCAGTACCGAGTCGATGTGCAGGGGTACCAGGTAATAACTTGGCTATATACACGGGGTACCAGTACCGAGTCGATGTACAGGGGTACGAGGTAATTGAGGTAGATGTGTACATATAGAATAAAGTGACAAGGCAACAGGATAGATAATAAACAATAACAGGAGCATATGTGATGAGATGTAAAGGGTCAATGCAGATATTTGTATTTGTATTTATTTTATTTCACCTTTATTTAACCAGGTAAGCCAGTTGAGAACAAGTTCTCATTTACAACTGCGACCTGACCAAGATAAAGCAAAGCAGTGTGATAAAAACAACAACACAGAGTTACATATGGGGTAAAACAAAACATAAAGTCAAAAATACAACAGAAAATATATATACAGTGTGTGCAAATGTAGCAAGTTATGGAGGTAAGGCAATAAATAGGCCATAGTGCAAAATAGTTACAATTTCGTATTAACACGGTAGAGTATCAGGTGAAAGCCGGCTAGTAACAGTGGCTAAGGTTCAGGGCAGGGTGCTGGGTGGAGGCCGGCTAGTGGTGACTATTTAACCCTAAGGTGGATGTCCGCGCCCCTGTTGAAATCTAATTAGCATAATGAAAACATCCCCATAAAAATCTGTCATTTTAAGCTAGAGATAGAATCCACCACTTCCGCCGATGTAGCACTTCCTGCGGTGAAAGGTGGCAGAGCTAGAGCGGTGTTTGTCAGATCATGAGACATCCCGACAATAGGTCTTCTCACAAAATCGTCCGAACGGCCTACAAAATATTATGACCCCTCTACAGAAAAATGTGACTCTCACGAACACGATGGTGTTCTCCGTTTTTCTCTACGACCCCCACAAGTGTCTCGGGACTCGTTTGAAGTCGGTACAGCCGATCTGCCAACTCCTGTCTGTGGTGTCTGAACAGTTTGACACTAATATGACCCTTCATTGTAAAGGTACCAGTTGAATAAATGAATGGAAGTACAGTATGCTGTGTACGGAGACTGTTTAGTCACAAAATAAGGGGTTAAATACATTAAAAAAATGTATAATAATGTTTCCTGATTTGTCTTATATCTCTCAGATATAGGACAGACACTTCAGAACAAACTTCCTTTAGATTTCTGGGGGGGACAATCTGTTGTTCCATGTAGTGAATCTGTTATTCAATGTGTTTGTATGGGCTAATAGCAGTAAGGACTATCTGTTGTCCAATGTAGTGAATCTGTTATTCAATGTGTTTGTATGGGCTAATAGCAGTAAAGACAAATACAAAAGTTCTGACAATCTTTTTTTATTTATTTTTTTTATACTTCAAGGGGTCTTAAAATTCCAAATCAAATAGCAAAATGATCCTTGGTATGACCTTCTTTAAAAAAAAAAATCCATACAGCTTAGGATCCTTCTAGATGATAGCGTGGTGAACAGGCAGTGGCTCGGGTGGCTGAGGTCCTTGATGATCGTTTTGGCCTTCCTGTGACACCGGGTGCTGTAGGTGTCCTGGAGGGCGGGCAGTTTCCCCCGGTGATGCGTTGGGCAGACCGCACCACCCTCTGGAGAGCCCTTTGGTTTCAGTCAGTGCAATTGCCATACCATGAGTATATGGTTTGATGTCCATGTATTCATATATATCTGTCCATATCTCGATATATATTCATATATACCTGCTTTTCAATGTGATGTGAGAAGCATTTCAACTGCGGACTACGTCTGTATGAAACATTTATATATACGTTTATCTATGGATGTGCAGATTAAAGCTGGTATGACAATAGCAGGTCTGATATCTCTATTCTCTGTCATCTCTAGTCTGACTCCACTGTAACTGTGATGACTGATGGAGCTGTCACCTGACCCAGTCTGTCTCCGCTGTAACTGTGATGACTGATGGAGCTGTCACCTGACCCAGTCTGTCTCCACTGTAACTGTGATGACTGATGGAGCTGTCACCTGACCCAGTCTGTCTCCACTGTAACTGTGATGACTGATGGAGCTGTCACCTGACCCAGTCTGTCTCCGCTGTAACTGTGATGACTGATGGAGCTGTCACCTGACCCAGTCTGTCTCCACTGTAACTGTGATGACTGATGGAGCTGTCACCTGACCCAGTCTGTCTCCACTGTAACTGTGATGACTGATGGAGTTGTCACCTGACCCAGTCCTGTCTCTGCTGTAACTGTGATGACTGATGGAGTTGTCACCTGACCCAGTCCTGTCTCCACTGTAACTGTGATGACTGATGGAGCTGTCACCTGACCCAGTCTGTCTCCACTGTAACTGTGATGACTGATGGAGTTGTCACCTGACCCAGTCCTGTCTCTGCTGTAACTGTGATGACTGATGGATCTGCTAGCTGGGAGATAATCTGATTGAGCGTTCCACTGATCTCTGGGAATTTAACAGGCTTGGAAGGTGAAGTGTCACCACCTTAGATATCTTTAAATGCATATCTGAAATCACCACCTCAGATACCGTATCTGTAATTCTAACCTCAAATCACCACCTGAAATCAAATCAAAGCGTAGATGACTGTCTGTTTACTGTTCAGTCTAAAGTCTCAGCCAAAGTCAAAGTGTTACTGCTGAAGTACCTTCACTGTCTACTCTAAACAGAGAGCAACACACTGGTGTAACAATACTCAGATGGACTCCTGTGTTTTTAAAGACGCTGGAGACATTGATGTGTTCTCCTGTCTTATCAATACTGTGGACTAGACATATCGACGTGGGCAGTATGATACATCTCCACAGCTAGAATTCAGTGACACAAAACTAGGATGATGTTTCATACTGCCAGTGGATTTGAAAGAAACTGAGATACTTTGCATAATTAGTTGTTTAATGATGCATAGTTTGCTCCTTTAGCAACTCAAATGGGAAGAGAGAAAAGGTCCTACTTTAATTCCACTGACAGAATAGAGGGACTTAAACAATGACAAACAGATACATTAAGATGGGGTAGTTTAGAACACAGTATCTGAACAGGGGTAGTTTAGAACACAGTATCTGAGCAGGGGTAGTTTAGAACACAGTATCTGAACAGGGGTAGTTTAGAACACAGTATCTGAACAGGGGTAGTTTAGAACACAGTATCTGAACAGGGGTAGTTTAGAACACAGTATCTGAACAGGGGTAGTTTAGAACACAGTATCTGAGCAGGGGTAGTTTGGGTGGTTAAAAAGCCAACTCGCTATAAGACCATTTATGCTACAGGGAATCTGGCACAGTGACATTCTTTATTGCTGAGTAAATGAAATGTTTAAGGTGATCTCTATTGTACCTAACAGCACAATGTGTGATCCTCTGTGTTTAAAGTTATATTGCCGGTGCATGTTGTGGTGGTACATGTTGTATTTAACCTGGTAGACACATCAAGGTACAGCCAGGCGTGCTATTCTGGTATCATACACAGCCTGTAGCACTGATTCCTCCTGCCTCTTTAGCAGGGCACCAACATACTGACTCACATAGGCCTTTGTATTCCTTGTGGAACATAGGCCATGGAAGACATGGAGCCGACTTGGCCTGTATGTATTTCAGCGGAGAGTTGAGTGGGCCAACGATTTTCATTTCCTCATGATACGTCTCTGTGGTGCTTTGAAAAGCCTCTTAATGTAAAATGAGAGTTTCCATAATGAATATCCACAACCCTCCTGAGGCTTCCCGTTTAACTTCACCCAATCTGGAATCCTCCGGAGCCTTCATTATGTGTCATTAGACTTCATAAGGTTTTCATGAGTTACTTTACCCTGCCGTTCCCATAGACTCCCACCACTCCCATAAAGAACTGTGCCCCTGCCGTTCCCACAGACTCCCACCACTCCCATAAAGAACTGTGCCCGCCTGCTCCACAGACTCCCACCACTCCCATAAAGAACTGTGCCCTGCCGTTCCCATAGACTCCCACCACTCCCATAAAGAACTGTGCCCTGCCGCTCCCATAGACTCCCACCACTCCACATAAAGAACTGTGCCCTGCCGTTCCCACCAGACTCCCACCACTCCCATAAAGAACTGTGCCCTGTCGTTCCCATGACTCCCACCACTCCCATAAAGAACTGTGCCCTGCCGTTCCCACGGACTCCCACCACTCCCATAAAGAACTGTGCCCTGCCGTTCCCATAGATTCCCACCACTCCCATAAAGAACTGTGCCCTGCCGTTTCCCATAGACTCCCACCACTCCATAAAGAACTGTGCCCTGCCGTTCCCATAGACTCCCCACCACTCCCATAAAGAACTGTGCCCTGCCGTTCCCATAGACTCCCACCAATCCCATAAAGAACTGTGCCCTGCCGTTCCCATAGACTCCCACCACTCCCATAAAGAACTGTGCCCTGCCGTTCCCATAGACTCCCACCACTCCCATAAAGAACTGTGCCCTGCCGTTCCCATAGACTCCCACCACTCCCATAAGGAACTGTGCCCTGCCGCTCCCATAGACTCCCACCACTCCCATAAAGAACTGTGCCCTGCCGTTCCCATAGACTCCCACCACTCCCATAAAGAACTGTGCCCTGCCGTTCCATAGACTCTCCACAACCCCAAAAGAACTGTGCCCTGCCGTTCCCATAGACTCCCACCACTCCCATAAAGAACTGTGCCCTGCCGTTCCCATAGACTCCCCACCACTCCCATAAAGAACTGTGCCCTGCCGTTCCCATAGACTCCCACCACTCCCATAAAGAACTGTGCCCTGCCGTTCCCATAGACTCCCACCACTCCCATAAAGAACTGTGCCCTGCCGTTCCCATAGACTCCCACCAATCCCATAAAGAACTGTGCCCTGCCGTTCCCATAGACTCCCACCAATCCCATAAAGAACTGTGCCCTGCCGTTCCCATAGACTCCCACCACTCCCATAAAGAACTGTGCCCTGCCGTTCCCATAGACTCCCACCACTCCCATAAAGAACTGTGCCCTGCCGTTCCCATAGACTCCCACCACTCCCATAAAGAACTGTGCCCTGCCATTCCCATAGACTCCCACCACTCCCATAAAGAACTGTGCCCCTGCCGTTCCCATAGACTCCCACCACTCCCATAAAGAACTGTGCCCTGCCGTTCCCATAGACTCCCACCAATCCCATAAAGAACTGTGCCCTGCGCCGTTCCCATAGACTCCCACCACTCCCATAAAGAACTGTGCCCTGCCGTTCCCATAGACTCCCACCAATCCCATAAAGAACTGTGCCCTGCCGTTCCCATAGACTCCCACCACTCCCATAAAGAACTGTGCCTGCCGTTCCCATAGACTCCCACCAATCCCCATAAAGAACTGTGCCCTGCCGTTCCCATAGACTCCCACCACTCCCATAAGGAACTGTGCCCTGCCGTTCCCATAGACTCCCACCAATCCCATAAAGAACTGCCCTGCCGCTCCCATAGACTCCCACCACTCCCACAAAGAACTGTGCCCTGCCGTTCCCATAGACTCCCACCACTCCCATAAAGAACTGTGCCCTGCCGTTTCCCATAGACTCCCACCACTCCCATAAAGAACTGTGCCCTGCCGTTCCCATAGACTCCCACCAATCCCATAAAGAACTGTGCCCTGCCGCTCCCATAGACTCCCACCAATCCCATAAGGAACTGTGCAGATTTCACAGGCAGCTTATCCACTTGCAGACAGAACAAGCCAAAGCAGTGGTCCCCATAGTGAACTGTCATCCCAAATTATAATGTTACTAGCTACAGTGGCCAGATATCTAGCTTGGTAAAGCATTTAGTGTTGTGTGCACTGTTCTGCACTTACCAGCCCACTGGTTTCATATGAAGTGTGTGTGACTGCCTTGCTCAGTTAGCAAGCTAACGTTTTGCCTCGCTACCAAGACTCTTTGCTCTAGCCAAACGCTACGTCATGCCCATGGACATTAGATTCTTCTGCGCAACGAGTCTGGATCTGAGTACATCCCCGACCCTTCAACGAATGCGAACACATTCGGGGCCGTCTGATTTGTCCAGAAACTAACGGGTTCGTCACATGTGGGTAAAGCAGCGGTTTGAAAATTCGTCATTGGCTTTGATACTCTGAGATTGGTTTGAGACGATCCAATCGCTGCTTACTTTGTTTTGTACAACGCCCCTCATCACCCCAAACAATCTCAATGATGGCAGTCTCAGACTAAAGTATGTAGCGAACGACAGAGCAGCGAATAATTCAGTGTGAGTCGTCAGGCTAGCTAACGTTCGCTAGCTAGCTAACTAATAAGCTAGTGCATATTATCAAACCTAACAAAAAAATCTGTCAAGCAACAAAACTCCTTAGCTAGATGTAAAACATTTAAAGACTTGTTAAAAAAAAAACGGATGTATCGTGCAGCTTTCTGGTTTTAGTTAGAAGATCTGCTAGACTATGGATACCTGTCAACTATGGTGGCTCTCACTAGTCAAAGACATCAGTGTATCAACCAGCTGAAATGAGTCAGCCTCAAAGTAATCAACAACCCTTTGCCATCTATATATAAAGATTCTCATAACATTAAAAAACTAATGGTCTTAGAAACATACACTCTCAGACAATAGTGGTATGTCATCATGTCAGAATGTAGGATTCTCTTTATCCAGCCCTCTACTGTTCCATTGAACTGAACCCTTTCACTTCAAAAGCAGGGAGAAGTACAGAGTCAAAGCACACAACCACCCCACCCCATCACAACCACCTCCACCCCGACACAACCACCTCCACCCTGACAGAACCACCTCCACCCTGACAGAACCACCTCCACCCTGACAGAACCACCCCCACCCTGACAGAACCACCCCCACCCCATCACAACCACCTCCACCCCGACACAACCACCTCCACCCTGACAGAACCACCCCCACCCTGACAGAACCACCTCCACCCTGACAGAACCACCTCCACCCCATCACAACCACCTCCACCCTGACAGAACCACCCCCACCCTGACACAACCGCCTCCACCCCTGACACAACCACCCCCACCCTGACACAACCACCCCCACCCTGACACAACCACCTCCACCCCTGACAGAACCACCTCCACCCCATCACAACCACCTCCACCCGACACAACCACCTCCACCCGACACAACCACCTCCACCCCATCACAACCACCTCCACCCCGACACAACCACCTCCACCCCGACACAACCGCCTCCACCCCATCACAACCACCTCCACCCCATCACAACCACCTCCACCCCGACACAACCACCTACACCCTGACAGAACCACCTCCACCCTGACAGAACCACCCCCACCCCATCACAACCACCTCCACCCTGACACAACCACCCCCCACCCTGACACAACCACCCCCCACCCTGACACACAACCACCCCCACCCTGGCACCCCAACCACCCCCACCTGACACAGCCACCTCCACCCCGACACAACCACCCCCACCCCGACAGAACCACCTCCACCCTGACAGAACCACCTCCACCCTGACACAACCACCTCCACCCGACACAAACCACCCCCCACTGACACAACCACCCCCTGACAGAACCACCTCTCTGACCCCCAGCCACCCCCCACCCTGACAGAACCCCTACCTCCATCTTCTGAAGTCATCTTAATCAGAGAGCAGCGCTGTGGCCAATCAAAGGTCTAAATAACTCCATCTCCCAACACAGGCCACCAGAGGATTATAAATCCACTAGCCAGTACGCATTTCTTCGACCCAGGCCTCGGCGTCTAATGAGAAGTCCCCAAAGCCTGAGATCACAGTGAGTCCTGGACTAGAGAGGACTGCACCGGAGCCGCTGGAGAAGAGTCCTTATCCTGAGGAGATCCTATCTGCAGAGGAAGACAGATACTGGCCTGTGTGTGGGATGATTAAAGAGTGGCAGAGGATTAGTGGACTAGGTGGTGGAGCTCCAGAGTATCCCATCTATGTGGTGTTCATGCTGCTGATAAGTGGTAGCAGAGCAGCACAACCTGAAGGCATGAGGAGGCTTTATTTCCACACATCTTAGACATCTTAAAGGGATTAAGGCTGTTTACTGACACTCCAAATCAGCTCCTTTGTCTCTGTGCTGCTAAAATGACACAATTAGACCACAATGCACTGCAGTATGTTGATGCAGTACAGTTTGACAGGTTGCCCATAGCTCAGGGTCTGATCTAATCCAATCAGAAAGATAAAACATTTCCCACTGTGTCAGTGATTACATTATCTCATCATGAAAACAATTAGTAACGTTGTGTTTCCTAACTGAATGCAACGTGTACAGTCTAAATAATGAGTCTTGTGAAATGCACAGCTTGAAATGCCAATCTTGATAATCTGCAAACGATTGGGAGCCAGAAAAATAAGATTGTAAACCCTGTAAATATATCCCTGTCCTCCGTATCATCGCTTTAACTCGACGTCGCAGTAGGCAAATAGAAACCAAAAAAAGAAACACATTGTACCAAAACCTGCATCAATATTCGCGACAAAAATTAGTAATGATGACAATTAGTCAATCGCCTCTTTTCTCTCTGTTAGACGTGCGGTATGAGAAGAGGCAGTTCAACTAGACTCCAACAGATCTGACAAGCAGCGTTTGTCACGCCGTTGCCTTCGACTACCTTTAACATGTTACTGCCTCTCTGGCAGCTTATTAAAATAAATGAGGTTGTGGACTGCTGCTGTGGACTGTACTTCCTCTAATGGGAAGGAGAAATCTGCAAGCCCATCCTAAACATTGACTGATGCTGAAGGCTGAGGGGGCTGGCTAAAGTGGACAATTAAGAGGAATATTCTACCAGCCAGATGGAATATTCTTGTTTTAATAATGCAGACTGCAAAGCTAAATTCCAGTAGCTGATTTTGTCAAGATGATGTGCAGCGTGCATGTTCTGGTGTCACTTTGAACTCTGTCCCCATGTCACTTTGAACTCCGTCCCTCGTTCCCTGGTCTCTACGAGTACTGAACTGGTTGCCTGGTCTCTACGATACTGAACTGGTTCCCTGGTCTCTCTGATACTGAACTGGTTGCCTGGTCTCTACGCATACTGGAACTGGTTGCCTGGTCTCTATACTGAACTGGTTGCCTGGTCTCTATACTGAACTGGTTGCCTGGTCTCTACGATACTGAACTGGTTCCCTGGTCTCTACGAGTACTGAACTGGTTGCCTGGTCTCTACGATACTGAACTGGTTGCCTGGTCTCTATACTGAACTGGTTGCCTGGTCTCTATACTGAACTGGTTGCCTGGTCTCTACGATACTGAACTGGTTGCCTGGTCTCTATACTGAACTGGTTGCCTGGTCTCTACGATACTGAACTGGTTGCCTGGTCTCTACGATACTGAACTGGTTGCCTGGTCTCTATACTGAACTGGTTGCCTGGTCTCTATACTGAACTGGTTGCCTGGTCTCTATACTGAACTGGTTGCCTGGTCTCTATACTGAACTGGTTGCCTGGTCTCTATACTGAACTGGTTGCCTGGTCTCTATACTGAACTGGTTGCCTGGTCTCTATACTGAACTGGTTGCCTGGTCTCTATACTGAACTGTTCGCCTGGTCTCTATACTGAACTGGTTGCCTGGTCTCTATAACTGAACTGGTTGCCTGGTCTCTATACTGAACTGGTTGCCTGGTCTCTATACTCGCCAACGGGTTGCCTGGTCTCTATACTGAACTGGTTGCCTGGTCTCTACGATACTGAACTGGTTGCCTGGTCTCTCTATACTGAACTGGTTGCCTGGTCTCTACGATACTGAACTGGTTGCCTGGATCTATACTGAACTGGTTGCCTGGTCTCTACGATACTGAACTGGTTGCCTGGTCTCTATACTGAACTGGTTGCCTGGTCTCTACGATACTGAACTGGTTGCCTGGTCTCTACTACTGAACTGGTTGCCTGGTCTCTATACTGAACTGGTTGCCTGGTCTCTACGATACTGAACTGGTTGCCTGGTCTCTATACTCGAACTGGTTGCCTGGTCTCTACGATACTGAACTGGTTGCCTGGTCTCTATACTGAACTGGTTGCCTGGTCTCTATACTGAACTGGTTGCCTGGTCTCTACGATACTGGAACTGGTTGCCTGGTCTCTACTACTGAACTGGTTGCCTGGTCTCTACCCGATACTGAACTGGTTGCCTGGTCTCTCATACTGAACTGGTTGCCTGGTCTCTATACTGAACTGGTTGCCTGGTCTCTATACTGAACTGGTTGCCTGGTCTCTATACTGAACTGGTTGCCTGGTCTCTATACTGAACTGGTTGCCTGGTCTCTACGATACTGAACTGGTTGCCTGGTCTCTATACTGAACTGGTTGCCTGGTCTCTATACTGGAACTGGTTGCCTGGTCTCTATACTCGAACTGGTTGCCTGGTCTCTATACTGAACTGGTTGCCTGGTCTCTATACTGAACTGGTTGCCTGGTCTCTATACTGAACTGGTTGCCTGGTCTCTACGATACTGAACTGGTTGCCTGGCTCTACGATACTGAACTGGTTGCCTGGTCTCTATACTGAACTGGTTGCCTGGTCTCTACGATACTGAACTGGTTGCCTGGTCTCTATACTGAACGGTTGCCTGGTCTCTACGATACTGAACTGGTTGCCTGGTCTCTATACTGAACTGGTTGCCTGGTCTCTACGATACTGAACTGGTTGCCTGGTCTCTATACTGAACTGGTTGCCTGGTCTCTGCGATACTGAACTGGTTGCCTGGTCTCTCGATACTGAACTGGTTGCCTGGTCTCTATACTGAACTGGTTGCCTGGTCTCTATACTGAACTGGTTGCCTGGTCTCTCTACTGAACTGGTTGCCTGGTCTCTACGATACTGGAACTGGTTGCCTGGTCTCTATACTGAACTGGTTGCCTGGTCTCTACGATACTGAACTGGTTGCCTGGTCTCTATACTGAACTGGTTGCCTGGTCTCTACGATACTGAACTGGTTGCCTGGTCTCTATACTGAACTGGTTGCCTGGTCTCTATACTGAACTGGTTGCCTGGTCTCTATACTGAACTGGTTGCCTGGTCTCTATACTGAACTGGTTGCCTGGTCTCTGCATACTGAACTGGTTGCCTGGTCTCTATACTGAACTGGTTGCCTGGTCTCTACGATACTGAACTGGTTTGCCTGGTCTCTATACTGAACTGGTTGCCTGGTCTCTATACTGAACTGGTTGCCTGGTCTCTGATACTGAACTGGTTGCCTGGTCTCTATACTGAACTGGTTGCCTGGTCTCTACATACTGAACTGGTTGCCTGGTCTCTATACCGAACTGGTTGCCTGGTCTCTATACTGAACTGGTTGCCTGGTCTCTATACTGAACTGGTTGCCTGGTCTCTATACTGAACTGGTTGCCTGGTCTCTATACTGAACTGGTTGCCTGGTCTCTACTACTGAACTGGTTGCCTGGTCTCTATACTGAACTGGTTGCCTGGTCTCTATACTGAACTGGTTGCCTGGTCTATACTGAACTGGTTGCCTGGTCTCTACGATACTGAACTGGTTGCCTGGTCTCTATACTGAACTGGTTGCCTGGTCTCTATCTACGAACTGGTTGCCTGGTCTCTATACTGAACTGGTTGCCTGGTCTCTATACTGAACTGGTTGCCTGGTCTCTACTACTGAACTGGTTGCCCTGGTCTCTCACGATACTGAACTGGTTGCCTGGTCTCTACGATACTGAACTGGTTGCCTGGTCTCTATACTGAACTGGTTGCCTGGTCTCTCACGATACTGAACTGGTTGCCTGGTCTCTATACTTGAACTGGTTGCCTGGTCTCTACGATACTGAACTGGTTGCCTGGTCTCTATACTGAACTGGTTGCCTGGTCTCTTACGATACTGAACTGGTTGCCTGGTCTCTATACTGAACTGGTTGCCTGGTCTCTATACTGAACTGGTTGCCTGGTCTCTATACTGAACTGGTTGCCTGGTCTCTACGATCACTGAACTGGTTGCCTGGTCTCTATACTGAACTGGTTGCCTGGTCTCTATACTGAACTGGTTGCCTGGTCTCTCATACTGAACTGGTTGCCTGGTCTCTACGATACTGAACTGGTTGCCTGGTCTCTATACTGAACTGGTTGCCTGGTCTCTATACTGAACTGGTTGCCTGGTCTCTCCGATACTGAACTGGTTGCCTGGTCTCTCGATACTGAACTGGTTGCCTGGTCTCTACGATACTGAACTGGTTGCCTGGTCTCTATACTGAACTGGTTGCCTGGTCTCTATACTGAACTGGTTGCCTGGTCTCTACTACTGAACTGGTTGCCTGGTCTCTACGATACTGAACTGGTTGCCTGGTCTCTACTACTGAACTGGTTTGCCTGGTCTCTCGATACTGAACTGGTTGCCTGGTCTCTACGATACTGAACTGGTTCCCTGGTCTCTACGATACTGAACTGGTTGCCTGGTCTCTACGATACTGAACTGGTTGCCTGGTCTCTATACTGAACTGGTTGCCTGGTCTCTCACGATACTGAACTGGTTGCCTGGTCTCTATACTGAACTGGTTGCCTGGTCTCTAAGATACTGAACTGGTTGCCTGGTCTCTACGATACTGAACTGGTTGCCTGGTCTCTACGATACTGAACTGGTTGCCTGGTCTCTACGATACTGAACTGGTTGCCTGGTCTCTACGATACTGAACTGGTTGCCTGGTCTCTACGATACTGAACTGGTTGCCTGGTCTCTCTACGATACTGAACTGGTTGCCTGGTCTCTACGATACTGAACTGGTTGCCTGGTCTCTACGATACTGAACTGGTTGCCTGGTCTCTACGATACTGAACTGGTTGCCTGGTCTCCTACGATACTGAACTGGTTGCCTGGTCTCTCGATACTGAACTGGTTGCCTGGTCTCTACGATACTGAACTGGTTGCCTGGTCTCTCGATGCATGAACTGGTTGCCTGGTCTCTACGATACTGAACTGGTTGCCTGGTCTCTACGATACTGAACTGGTTGCCTGGTCTCTATACTGAACTGGGTTGCCTGGTCTCTATACTGAACTGGTTGCCTGGTCTCTACGATACTGAACTGGTTGCCTGGTCTCTCATACTGAACTGGTTGCCTGGTCTCTGATACTCGAACTGGTTGCCTGGTCTCTCTATACTGAACTGGTTGCCTGGTCTCTATACTGAACTGGTTGCCTGGTCTCTATACTCGAACTGGTTGCCTGGTCTCTACTACTGAACTGGTTGCCTGGTCTCTATACTGAACTGGTTGCCTGGTCTCTATACTGAACTGGTTGCCTGGTCTCTACTACTGAACTGGTTGCCTGGTCTCTACCGATACTGAACTGGTTGCCTGGTCTCTACGATACTGAACTGGTTGCCTGGTCTCTATACTGAACTGGTTGCCTGGTCTCTACGATACTGAACTGGTTGCCTGGTCTCTATACTGAACTGGTTGCCTGGTCTCTCCGATACTGAACTGGTTGCCTGGTCTCTGCTATACTGAACTGGTTGCCTGGTCTCTACGATACCGGAACTGGTTGCCTGGTCTCTACTACTGAACTGGTTGCCTGGTCTCTCGATACTGAACTGGTTGCCTGGTCTCTATACTGAACTGGTTGCCTGGTCTCTACGATACTGAACTGGTTGCCTGGTCTCTACGATACTGAACTGGTTGCCTGGTCTCTACGATACTGAACTGGTTGCCTGGTCTCTATACTGAACTGGTTGCCTGGTCTCTATACTGAACTGGTTGCCTGGTCTCTACGATACTGAACTGGTTGCCTGGTCTCTACGATACTGAACTGGTTGCCTGGTCTCTACGATACTGAACTGGTTGCCTGGTCTCTATACTGAACTGGTTGCCTGGTCTCTCCGATACTGAACTGGTTGCCTGGTCTCTACGATACTGAACTGGTTGCCTGGTCTCTACTACTGAACTGGTTGCCTGGTCTCTATACTGAACTGGTTGCCTGGTCTCTACTACTGAACTGGTTGCCTGGTCTCTATACTGAACTGGTTGCCTGGTCTCTATACTGAACTGGTTGCCTGGTCTCTATACTGAACTGGTTGCCTGGTCTCTATACTGAACTGGTTGCCTGGTCTCTATACTGAACTGGTTGCCTGGTCTCTATACTGGAACTGGTTGCCTGGTCTCTATACTGAACTGGTTGCCTGGTCTCTATACTGAACTGGTTGCCTGGTCTCTATACTGAACTGGTTGCCTGGTCTCTATACTGAACTGGTTGCCTGGTCTCTACGATACTGAACTGGTTGCCTGGTCTCTACGATACTGAACTGGTTGCCTGGTCTCTATACTGAACTGGTTGCCTGGTCTCTATACTGAACTGGTTGCCTGGTCTCTACGATACTGAACTGGTTGCCTGGTCTCTATACTGAACTGGTTGCCTGGTCTCTATACTGAACTGGTTGCCTGGTCTCTATACTGAACTGGTTGCCTGGTCTCTACTACTGAACTGGTTGCCTGGTCTCTACGATACTGAACTGGTTGCCTGGTCTCTACGATACTGGAACTGGTTGCCTGGTCTCTACGATACTGAACTGGTTGCCTGGTCTCTACGATACTGAACTGGTTGCCTGGTCTCTACGATACTGAACTGGTTGCCTGGTCTCTCTGATACTGAACTGGTTGCCTGGTCTCTACGATACTGGACGGGTTGCCTGGTCTCTATACTGAACTGGTTGCCTGGTCTCTCATACTGAACTGGTTGCCTGGTCTCTACGATACTGAACTGGTTGCCTGGTCTCTACGATACTGAACTGGTTGCCTGGTCTCTACGATACTGAACTGGTTGCCTGGTCTCTATACTGAACTGGTTGCCTGGTCTCTACGATACTGAACTGGTTCCCTGGTCTCTACGATACTGAACTGGTTGCCTGGTCTCTACGATACTGAACTGGTTGCCTGGTCTCTATACTGAACTGGTTGCCTGGTCTCTACGATACTGAACTGGTTGCCTGGTCTCTGCGATACTGAACTGGTTGCCTGGTCTCTACGTATACTGAACTGGTTGCCTGGTCTCTACGATACTGAACTGGTTGCCTGGTCTCTCACGATACTGAACTGGTTGCCTGGTCTCTACGATACTGAACTGGTTGCCTGGTCTCTACGATACTGAACTGGTTGCCTGGTCTCTACGATACTGAACTGGTTGCCTGGTCTCTCTCGATACTGAACTGGTTCCCTGGTCTCTACGATAATGAACTGGTTGCCTGGTCTCTACGATACTGAACTGGTTGCCTGGTCTCTAAGATACTGAACTGGTTGCCTGGTCTCTACGATACTGAACTGGTTGCCTGGTCTCTATACTGAACTGGTTGCCTGGTCTCTAAGATACTGAACTGGTTGCCTGGTCTCTACGATACTGAACTGGTTGCCTGGTCTCTACGATACTGAACTGGTTGCCTGGTCTCTACGATACTGAACTGGTTGCCTGGTCTCTACGATACTGAACTGGTTGCCTGGTCTCTACGATACTGAACTGGTTGCCTGGTCTCTACGATACTGAACTGGTTGCCTGGTCTCTACGATACTGAACTGGTTGCCTGGTCTCTACGATACTGAACTGGTTCCCTGGTCTCTACGATAATGAACTGGTTGCCTGGTCTCTACGATACTGAACTGGTTGCCTGGTCTCTAAGATACTGAACTGGTTGCCTGGTCTCTACGATACTGAACGGGTTGCCTGGTCTCTACGATACTGAACTGGTTGCCTGGTCTCTATACTGAACTGGTTGCCTGGTCTCTACGATACTGAACTGGTTGCCTGGTCTCTATACTGAACTGGTTGCCTGGTCTCTACGATACTGAACTGGTTGCCTGGTCTCTAAGATACTGAACTGGTTGCCTGGTCTCTACGATACTGAACGGGTTGCCTGGTCTCTACGATACTGAACTGGTTGCCTGGTCTCTATACTGAACTGGTTGCCTGGTCTCTACGATACTGAACTGGTTGCCTGGTCTCTATACTGAACTGGTTGCCTGGTCTCTACGATACTGAACTGGTTGCCTGGTCTCTACGATACTGAACTGGTTCCCTGGTCTCTACGATACTGAACTGGTTGCCTGGTCTCTATACTGAACTGGTTGCCTGGTCTCTACGATACTGAACTGGTTGCCTGGTCTCTACGATACTGAACTGGTTCCCTGGTCTCTACGATACTGAACTGGTTGCCTGGTCTCTACGATACTGAACTGGTTGCCTGGTCTCTACGATACTGAACTGGTTGCCTGGTCTCTACGATACTGAACTGGTTGCCTGGTCTCATACTGAACTGGTTGCCTGGTCTCTCTGATACTGAACTGGTTGCCTGGTCTCTATACTGAACTGGTTGCCTGGTCTCTACGATACTGAACTGGTTGCCTGGTCTCTACGATACTGAACGGGTTGCCTGGTCTCTATACTGAACTGGTTGCCTGGTCTCTACGATACTGAACTGGTTGCCTGGTCTCTACGATACTGAACTGGTTGCCTGGTCTCTATACTGAACTGGTTGCCTGGTCTCTACGATACTGAACTGGTTGCCTGGTCTCTATACTGAACTGGTTGCCTGGTCTCTACGATACTGAACTGGTTGCCTGGTCTCTACGATACTGAACTGGTTGCCTGGTCTCTACGATACTGAACTGGTTGCCTGGTCTCTACGATACTGAACTGGTTGCCTGGTCTCTATACTGAACTGGTTGCCTGGTCTCTACGATACTGAACTGGTTGCCTGGTCTCTCACGATACTGAACTGGTTGCCTGGTCTCTACGATACTGAACGGGTTGCCTGGTCTCTATACTGAACTGGTTGCCTGGTCTCTACGATACTGAACTGGTTGCCTGGTCTCTATACTGAACTGGTTGCCTGGTCTCTATACTGAACTGGTTGCCTGGTCTCTCCCATACTGAACTGGTTGCCTGGTCTCTCACGATACTGAACTGGTTGCCTGGTCTCTACGATACTGAACTGGTTGCCTGGTCTCTACGATACTGAACTGGTTGCCTGGTCTCTACGATACTGAACTGGTTGCCTGGTCTCTATACTGAACTGGTTGCCCTGGTCTCTATCTGAACTGGTTGCCTGGTCTCTATACTGAACGTGTTGCCTGGTCTCTACGATACTGAACTGGTTGCCTGGTCTCTATACTGAACTGGTTGCCTGGTCTCTATACTGAACTGGTTGCCTGGTCTCTACGATACTGAACTGGTTGCCTGGTCTCTACGATACTGAACTGGTTGCCTGGTCTCTACGATACTGAACTGGTTGCCTGGTCTCTGCGATACTGAACTGGTTGCCTGGTCTCTACGATACTGAACTGGTTGCCTGGTCTCTATACTGAACTGGTTGCCTGGTCTCTAGATACTGAACTGGTTGCCTGGTCTCTCTCTCTCCCCTGATACTGAACTGGTTGCCTGGTCTCTACGATACTGAACTGGTTGCCTGGTCTCTACGATACTGAACTGGTTGCCTGGTCTCTACTGATACTGAACTGGTTGCCTGGTCTCTCCAGATACTGAACTGGTTGCCTGGTCTCTACGATACTGAACTGGGTTGCCTGGTCTCTCAAGATCACTGAACTGGTTGCCTGGTCTCTAATACTGAACTGGTTGCCTGGTCTCTAATACTGAACTGGTTGCCTGGTCTCTACGATACTGAACTGGTTGCCTGGTCTCTAGATACTGAACTGGTTGCCTGGTCTCTGCGATACTGAACTGGTTGCCTGGTCTCTACGATACTGAACTGGTTGCCTGGTCTCTACGATACTGAACTGGTTCCCTGGTCTCTACGATACTGAACTGGTTGCCTGGTCTCTCGATACTGAACTGGTTGCCTGGTCTCTACGATACTGAACTGGTTGCCTGGTCTCTACGATACTGAACTGGTTGCCTGGTCTCTACGATACTGAACTGGTTGCCTGGTCTCTAAGATACTGAACTGGTTGCCTGGTCTCTACGATACTGAACTGGTTGCCTGGTCTCTACGATACTGAACTGGTTGCCTGGTCTCTACGATACTGAACTGGTTGCCTGGTCTCTACGATACTGAACTGGTTGCCTGGTCTCTACGATACTGAACTGGTTGCCTGGTCTCTACGATACTGAACTGGTTGCCTGGTCTCTACGATACTGAACTGGTTGCCTGGTCTCTACGATACTGAACTGGTTGCCTGGTCTCTGCACGATACTGAACTGGTTGCCTGGTCTCTACGATACTGAACTGGTTGCCTGGTCTCTACTACTGAACTGACTGGTTGCCTGGTCTCTACGATACTGAACTGGTTGCCTGGTCTCTATACTGAACTGGTTGCCTGGTCTCTACGATACTGAACTGGTTGCCTGGTCTCTACGATACTGAACTGGTTGCCTGGTCTCTACGATACTGAACTGGTTGCCTGGTCTCTAATACTGAACTGGTTGCCTGGTCTCTACGATACTGAACTGGTTGCCTGGTCTCTACGATACTGAACTGGTTGCCTGGTCTCTACGATACTGAACTGGTTCCCTGGTCTCTACGATAATGAACTGGTTGCCTGGTCTCTACGATACTGAACTGGTTGCCTGGTCTCTACGATACTGAACTGGTTGCCTGGTCTCTACGATACTGAACTGGTTGCCTGGTCTCTACGATAATGAACTGGTTGCCTGGTCTCTACGATACTGAACTGGTTGCCTGGTCTCTACGATACTGAACTGGTTGCCTGGTCTCTACGATACTGAACTGGTTGCCTGGTCTCTACGATACTGAACTGGTTGCCTGGTCTCTACGATACTGAACTGGTTGCCTGGTCTCTACGATACTGAACTGGTTGCCTGGTCTCTATACTGAACTGGTTGCCTGGTCTCTACGAACTGAACTGGTTGCCTGGTCTCTACGATACTGAACTGGTTGCCTGGTCTCTATACTGAACTGGCCTGGTCTCTACGTACTGAACTGGTTGCCTGGTCTCTACGATACTGAACTGGTTGCCTGGTCTCTACGATACTGAACTGGTTGCCTGGTCTCTACGATACTGAACTGGTTGCCTGGTCTCTCACGATACTGAACTGGTTGCCTGGTCTCTACGATACTGAACTGGTTGCCTGGTCTCTATACTGAACTGGTTGCCTGGTCTCTACGATACTGAACTGGTTGCCTGGTCTCTACGATACTGAACTGGTTGCCTGGTCTCTACGATACTGAACTGGTTGCCTGGTCTCTACGACACTGAACTGGTTGCCTGGTCTCTACGATACTGAACTGGTTGCCTGGTCTCTTATCTGAACTGGTTGCCTGGTCTCTATACTGAACTGGTTGCCTGGTCTCTACGATACTGAACTGGTTGCCTGGTCTCTACGATACTGAACTGGTTGCCTGGTCTCTACGATACTGAACTGGTTGCCTGGTCTCTACGATACTGAACTGGTTGCCTGGTCTCTACGATACTGAACTGGTTGCCTGGTCTCTACGATACTGAACTGGTTGCCTGGTCTCTACGTGAACTGGTTGCTGGTCTCTACTGAACTGGTTGCCTGGTCTCTGAAGATACTGAACTGGTTGCCTGGTCTCTACGATACTGAACTGGTTGCCTGGTCTCTACGATACTGAACTGGTTGCCTGGTCTCTACGATACTGAACTGGTTGCCTGGTCTCTCTCGATACTGAACTGGTTGCCTGGTCTCTCCCGATCACTGAACTGGTTGCCTGGTCTCTGCGATACTGAACTGGTTGCCTGGTCTCTGACGATACTGAACTGGTTGCCTGGTCTCTCGGATACTGAACTGGTTGCCTGGTCTCTACGATACTGAACTGGTTGCCTGGTCTCTGATACTGAACTGGTTGCCTGGTCTCTACGATACTGAACTGGTTGCCTGGTCTCTATACTGAACTGGTTGCCTGGTCTCTACGATACTGAACTGGTTGCCTGGTCTCTACGATACTGAACTGGTTGCCTGGTCTCTACGATACTGAACTGGTTGCCTGGTCTCTACGATACTGAACTGGTTGCCTGGTCTCTACGATACTGAACTGGTTCCCTGGTCTCTACGATAATGAACTGGTTGCCTGGTCTCTACGATACTGAACTGGTTGCCTGGTCTCTAAGATACTGAACTGGTTGCCTGGTCTCTACGATACTGAACGGGTTGCCTGGTCTCTACGATACTGAACTGGTTGCCTGGTCTCTACGATACTGAACTGGTTGCCTGGTCTCTATACTGAACTGGTTGCCTGGTCTCTATACTGAACTGGTTGCCTGGTCTCTACGATACTGAACTGGTTGCCTGGTCTCTATACTGAACTGGTTGCCTGGTCTCTATACTGAACTGGTTGCCTGGTCTCTATACTGAACTGGTTGCCTGGTCTCTATACTGAACTGGTTGCCTGGTCTCTATACTGAACTGGTTGCCTGGTCTCTACGATACTGAACTGGTTGCCTGGTCTCTATACTGAACTGGTTGCCTGGTCTCTATACTGAACTGGTTGCCTGGTCTCTACGATACTGAACTGGTTGCCTGGTCTCTATACTGAACTGGTTGCCTGGTCTCTACGACTGAACTGGTTGCCTGGTCTCTATACTGAACTGGTTGCCTGGTCTCTATACTGAACTGGTTGCCTGGTCTCTATACTGAACTGGTTGCCTGGTCTCTATACTGAACTGGTTGCCTGGTCTCTATACTGAACTGGTTGCCTGGTCTCTATACTGAACTGGTTGCCTGGTCTCTCACGATACTGAACGGGTTGCCTGGTCTCTATACTGAACTGGTTGCCTGGTCTCTATACTGAACTGGTTGCCTGGTCTCTACGATACTGAACTGGTTGCCTGGTCTCTACGATACTGAACTGGTTGCCTGGTCTCTATCGAACTGGTTGCCTGGTCTCTGATACTGAACTGGTTGCCTGGTCTCTATACTGAACTGGTTGCCTGGTCTCTATACTGAACTGGTTGCCTGGTCTCTAGTACTGAACTGGTTGCCTGGTCTCTACGATACTGAACTGGTTGCCTGGTCTCTACGATACTGAACTGGTTGCCTGGTCTCTACGATACTGAACTGGTTGCCTGGTCTCTACCGATACTGAACTGGTTGCCTGGTCTCTACGATACTGAACTGGTTGCCTGGTCTCTATACTGAACTGGTTGCCTGGTCTCTATACTGAACTGGTTGCCTGGTCTCTACGATACTGAACTGGTTGCCTGGTCTCTACGATACTGAACTGGTTGCCTGGTCTCTACGATACTGAACTGGTTGCCTGGTCTCTATACTGAACTGGTTGCCTGGTCTCTATACTGAACTGGTTGCCTGGTCTCTATACTGAACTGGTTGCCTGGTCTCTACGTACTGAACTGGTTGCCTGGTCTCTCGATACTGAACTGGTTGCCTGGTCTCTATACTGAACTGGTTGCCTGGTCTCTACGATACTGAACTGGTTGCCTGGTCTCTATACTGAACTGGTTGCCTGGTCTCTACGATACTGAACTGGTTGCCTGGTCTCTATACTGAACTGGTTGCCTGGTCTCTACGATACTGAACTGGTTGCCTGGTCTCTATACTGAACTGGTTGCCTGGTCTCTATACTGAACTGGTTGCCTGGTCTCTATACTGAACTGGTTGCCTGGTCTCTATACTGAACTGGTTGCCTGGTCTCTACGATACTGAACTGGTTGCCTGGTCTCTACGATACTGAACTGGTTGCCTGGTCTCTACGATACTGAACTGGTTGCCTGGTCTCTATACTGAACTGGTTGCCTGGTCTCTACGATACTGAACTGGTTGCCTGGTCTCTACGATACTGAACTGGTTGCCTGGTCTCTACGATACTGAACTGGTTGCCTGGTCTCTATACTGAACTGGTTGCCTGGTCTCTACATACTGAACTGGTTGCCTGGTCTCTCTTGCTGGTCTCTATACTGAACTGGTTGCCTGGTCTCTACGATACTGAACTGGTTGCCTGGTCTCTACGATACTGAACTGGTTGCCTGGTCTCTACGATACTGAACTGGTTGCCTGGTCTCTACGATACTGAACTGGTTGCCTGGTCTCTACGATACTGAACTGGTTGCCTGGTCTCTACGATACTGAACTGGTTGCCTGGTCTCTATACTGAACTGGTTGCCTGGTCTCTATACTGAACTGGTTGCCTGGTCTCTACATACTGAACTGGTTGCCTGGTCTCTACGATACTGAACTGGTTGCCTGGTCTCTAGTACTGAACTGGTTGCCTGGTCTCTATACTGAACTGGTTGCCTGGTCTCTACGATACTGAACTGGTTGCCTGGTCTCTATACTGAACTGGTTGCCTGGTCTCTATACTGAACTGGTTGCCTGGTCTCTACGATACTGAACTGGTTGCCTGGTCTCTATACTGAACTGGTTGCCTGGTCTCTATACTGAACTGGTTGCCTGGTCTCTACGATACTGAACTGGTTGCCTGGTCTCTACGATACTGAACTGGTTGCCTGGTCTCTATACTGAACTGGTTGCCTGGTCTCTACGTACTGAACTGGTTGCCTGGTCTCTACGATACTGAACTGGTTGCCTGGTCTCTATACTGAACTGGTTGCCTGGTCTCTACGATACTGAACTGGTTGCCTGGTCTCTACGATACTGAACTGGTTGCCTGGTCTCTATACTGAACTGGTTGCCTGGTCTCTACGATACTGAACTGGTTGCCTGGTCTCTATACTGAACTGGTTGCCTGGTCTCTACGATACTGAACTGGTTGCCTGGTCTCTACGATACTGAACTGGTTGCCTGGTCTCTACGATACTGAACTGGTTGCCTGGTCTCTACGATACTGAACTGGTTGCCTGGTCTCTACGATACTGAACTGGTTGCCTGGTCTCTACGATACTGAACTGGTTGCCTGGTCTCTACGATACTGAACTGGTTGCCTGGTCTCTATACTGAACTGGTTGCCTGGTCTCTACGATACTGAACTGGTTGCCTGGTCTCTACGATACTGAACTGGTTGCCTGGTCTCTACGATACTGAACTGGTTGCCTGGTCTCTACGATACTGAACTGGTTGCCTGGTCTCTATACTGAACTGGTTGCCTGGTCTCTACGATACTGAACTGGTTGCCTGGTCTCTACGATACTGAACTGGTTGCCTGGTCTCTATACTGAACTGGTTGCCTGGTCTCTACGATACTGAACTGGTTGCCTGGTCTCTACTACTGAACTGGTTGCCTGGTCTCTACGTACTGAACTGGTTGCCTGGTCTCTATACTGAACTGGTTGCCTGGTCTCTACTACTGAACTGGTTGCCTGGTCTCTACGATACTGAACTGGTTGCCTGGTCTCTACGATACTGAACTGGTTGCCTGGTCTCTATACTGAACTGGTTGCCTGGTCTCTACGATACTGAACTGGTTGCCTGGTCTCTACGATACTGAACTGGTTGCCTGGTCTCTATACTGAACTGGTTGCCTGGTCTCTACGATACTGAACTGGTTGCCTGGTCTCTATACTGAACTGGTTGCCTGGTCTCTACGATACTGAACTGGTTGCCTGGTCTCTATACTGAACTGGTTGCCTGGTCTCTATACTGAACTGGTTGCCTGGTCTCTACGATACTGAACTGGTTGCCTGGTCTCTATACCGAACTGGTTGCCTGGTCTCTAGTACTGAACTGGTTGCCTGGTCTCTACGATACTGAACTGGTTGCCTGGTCTCTATACTGAACTGGTTGCCTGGTCTCTCGATACTGAACTGGTTGCCTGGTCTCTATACTGAACTGGTTGCCTGGTCTCTACGATACTGAACTGGTTGCCTGGTCTCTATACTGAACTGGTTGCCCGGGTCTCTACTGAACTGGTTGCCTGGTCTCTCGATACTGAACTGGTTGCCTGGTCTCTATACTGAACTGGTTGCCTGGTCTCTACGATACTGAACTGGTTGCCTGGTCTCTATACTGAACTGGTTGCCTGGTCTCTACGATACTGAACTGGTTGCCTGGTCTCTATACTGAACTGGTTGCCTGGTCTCTACATACTGAACTGGTTGCCTGGTCTCTATACTGAACTGGTTGCCTGGTCTCTATACGACGTCTGGTTCTATACTGAACTGGTTGCCTGGTCTCTATACTGAACTGGTTGCCTGGTCTCTACGATACTGAACTGGTTGCCTGGTCTCTATACTGAACTGGTTGCCTGGTCTCTACGATACTGAACTGGTTGCCTGGTCTCTATACTGAACTGGTTGCCTGGTCTCTATACTGAACTGGTTGCCTGGTCTCTATACTGAACTGGTTGCCTGGTCTCTATACTGAACTGGTTGCCTGGTCTCTATACTGAACTGGTTGCCTGGTCTCTACGATACTGAACTGGTTGCCTGGTCTCTCGATACTGAACTGGTTGCCTGGTCTCTCATACTGAACTGGTTGCCTGGTCTCTACGATACTGAACTGGTTGCCTGGTCTCTATACTGAACTGGTTGCCTGGTCTCTACGATACTGAACTGGTTGCCTGGTCTCTCGATACTGAACTGGTTGCCTGGTCTCTACGATACTGAACTGGTTGCCTGGTCTCTACGATACTGAACTGGTTGCCTGGTCTCTACTACTGAACTGGTTGCCTGGTCTCTACGATACTGAACTGGTTGCCTGGTCTCTATACTGAACTGGTTGCCTGGTCTCTATACTGAACTGGAACTGGTTGCCTGGTCTCTACGAACTACTGAACTGCTTGCCTGGTCTCTATACTGAACTGGTTGCCTGGTCTCTATACTGAACTGGTTGCCTGGTCTCTACGATACTGAACTGGTTGCCTGGTCTCTACGATACTGAACTGGTTGCCTGGTCTCTATACTGAACTGGTTGCCTGGTCTCTACGATACTGAACTGGTTGCCTGGTCTCTATACTGAACTGGTTGCCTGGTCTCTAAGATACTGAACTGGTTGCCTGGTCTCTACGATACTGAACTGGTTGCCTGGTCTCTACGATACTGAACTGGTTGCCTGGTCTCTACGATACTGAACTGGTTGCCTGGTCTCTACGATACTGAACTGGTTGCCCTGGTCTCTCGCGATACTGAACTGGTTGCCTGGTCTCTATACTGAACTGGTTGCCTGGTCTCTCACGATACTGAACTGGTTGCCTGGTCTCTACGATACTGAACTGGTTGCCTGGTCTCTACGATACTGAACTGGTTGCCTGGTCTCTACGATACTGAACTGGTTGCCTGGTCTCTACGATACTGAACTGGTTGCCTGGTCTCCATGTTACTATGGACAGTATTCTCTGTGTTACAGAAGCAGTCTGAATCAATGGATATAGCATCAGTAAGGACAGCATGAGTTTCAGGACTAAGGGTTTCCCTACAGTGTGAACCTACAGTACAACAGCCAACAATTATCCTGTAGTCAGGCTTGATGCGCTGCTCTAAAGCTGGTAGGATCTCAGCCCACATCTAAAGCATGAAACACACCGAGAATCTCACTGCCGATAGACTGAGAATCTCACTGCCGATAGACTGAGAATCTCACTGCCGATAGACTGAGAATCTCACTGCCCATAGACTGATAATCCCACTGCCGATAGACTGATAATCTCACTGCCGATAGACTGAGAATCTCACTGCCGATAGACTGAGAATCTCACTGCCGATAGACTGAGAATCTCACTGCCGATAGACTGAGAATCTCACTGCCGATAGACTGAGAATCTCACTGCCCATAGACTGATAATCCCACTGCCGATAGACTGATAATCTCACTGCCGATAGACTGATAATCTCACTGCCTGCCGATAGACTGAGAATCTCACTGCCGATAGACTGAGAATCTCACTGCCGATAGACTGATAATCTCACTGCCGATAGACTGATAATCTCACTGCCGATAGACTGATAATCTCACTGCCGATAGACTGATAATCTCACTGCCTGCCGATAGACTGAGAATCTCACTGCCGATAGACTGAGAATCTCACTGCCGATAGACTGCCGATAATTACATATCCCCATGGGCACCTGACTTTGTCTGAAAGTGTATATATTTAGAATATAGAGAGTTTTTTCTTTACAAATGTTAGAGTTTTTGTAACCATTTCCTGCAATTCTACACTGTTTCTTCACAGGGGGAATAATTTATTTATGAAAAGAACACAACAACAACAAAAATTAGGTTTTGCCACAATAAATGATAATGTGTTTTAATCTTATCAAATCAAATGTTATTGGTCACATACACATATTTATCAGATGTTATTGCGGGTGTAGTGAAATGTGTGTAATGACTAGACTACTAATCAACCCCCTTCCCTGAAAATCCCACCCCCAATAATGAACTAACAGGTCTGAAACCATACCAACTAATATCCTGCTCCTCCCCTGACAATCCCACCCACAGGGATCGATTGACAGGCCAGAATATTAAGAATGTGGCCAGAATTTGGACGTAGATGATGTTCTCATAAAAATTGCATTGCAAGGTATTATTTATTTATCTTTTTTGGAGGGGGGGGGCAGCTATATATACAATATATATATATAAATAAATTGCGTCCCGAATCTGCAATAAAAATAATACAATGTACACTACCGGTCAAAAGTTTTAGAACACCTAGTCATTCAATGGTTTTTCTTTATTTTTACTATTTTCTTACATTGTAGAATAATAGTGAAGACATCAAAACTATGAAATAACATATATGGAATCATGTAGTAACCAAAAAAGTGTTAAACATATCAAAATCTATTTTATATTTGAGATTCGTCAAATAGCCACCCTCAACCAGCTTCATGAGGTAGTCACCTGTAATGCATTTCAATTGCCAGGTGTGCCTTCTTAAAAGTTAATTTGTGGAATTGATTTCCTTCTTAATGCATTTGAGCCAATCAGTTGTGTTGTGACAAGGTAGGGGGGTATACAGAAGATAGCCCTATTTGGTAAAAGACCAAGTCCATATTATGGTAAGAACAGCTCAAATAAGCAAAGAGAAACGACAGACCATCATTACTTTAAGACATGAAGGTCAGTCAATACAGAACATTTCAAGAACATTGAAAGTTTCTTCAAGTGCAGTTGCAAAAACCATTAAGCGCTATGATGAAACTGGCTCTCATGAGGACCGCCACAGGAAAGGAAGACCCAGAGTTACCTCTGCTGCAGAGGATAAGTTCATTAGAGTTAACTGCCTCAGAAATTGCAGCCAAAATAAATGCTTCAGAGAGTTCAAGTAACAGACACATCTCAACATCAACTGTTCAGAGGATACTGTGTGAATCAGGCCTTCATTGTTGAATTGCTGCAAAGAAACCACTACTAAAGGACACCAATAAGAAGAAGAGACTTGCTTGGTCCAAGAAACACGAGCAATGGACATTAGACCGGTGGAAATGTGTCCTTTGGGTGAACGGATGATCTCTGCATGTGTATTTCCCACCGTAAAGCATGGAGGAGGAGGTGTTATGGTGTGGGGGGGCTTTGCTGGTGAAACTGTCTGTGATTTATTTAGAATTCAAGGCACACTTAACCAGTAATTTTATTTTTCATTTTAAACACCAGTGGTGCAATTAGTGCTTTCTGACTGCTCTGACTCAAAAAAGTGGAGCAAAGCAACACTTTCTAGTGGGCAAAACCATTCATCTTGAGGCGACGGGGTGCAAAATACAATTTGTTAATTACTATATCCTAAAATGGACATATCTATTTTAATACAGACTTGATCAAAACATTACTAATCACTGAACATGACAAATTACCCAACGGATCAGGTTCAAATCTAATCTAATTTTATTTGTCACATACGCAAAATACAACATGTGTTACCTTACAGTGAAATGCTTACTTACTTAACCTTAACCAACAATGCAGTTTTAAGAAAGAATACCAAAAAAATATTACACAAAATACAATATAAAATAATACGAAATAAAAGTAGCAAATAATTAAAGAGCAGCAGTAAAAATAACAATAGTGAGGCTATATACAGGGGGTACCGGTACAGAGTCAATGTGAAATAACAGTAGGGAGGCCATATACAGGCTATATACAGGCTATATACAGGGGGTACCGGTACCGAGTCATTGTGCTGGGGCACCGGTTAGTCGAGGTAATTGAGGTAATATGTATATGTAGTTATAGTTATTAAAGTGGCTATGCATAGATAATAAACAGAGTAGCAGCGTAAAAGATGGGGGCAATGCAAATAGTCTGGGTGGCCATTTGATTAGATGTTCAGGAGTCTTATGGCTTGGGGGTAGAACCTGTTTAGAAGCCTCTTGGACCTAGACTGGGCGCTCCGGTACCGCTTGCCGTGCGGTAGCAGAGAGAACAGTCTATGACTAGGGTGGCTGGAGTCTTTGGCAATTTTTAGGGCCTTCCTCTGACACCACCTGGTATAGAGGTCCTGGATGGCAGGAAGCTTGGTCCCAGTGATGTACTGGGCCATACGTACTACCCTCTGTAGCGCCTTACGGTCGGAGGCCGAGCAGTTGCCATACCAGGTAGTGATGCAACCAGTCAGGATGCTCTCGATGGTGCAGCTGTAGAACCTTTTGAGGATCTGAAGACCCATGCCAAATATTTTCAGTCTCCTTAGGGGGAATACATTTTGTTGTGCCCTCTTCACGACTGTCTTGGTGTGCTTGGACCATGTTAGTTTGTTGGTGATGTGGACACCAAGGAACTTGAAACTCTCAACCTGCTCCACTACAGCCCTGTCGATGAGAATGGGTGTGTGCTTGGTCCTCTTCTTTTTCCTGTAGTCCACAATCATCTCCTTTATCTTGATTATGTTGAGGGAGAGGTTGTTGTCCTGGCACCACACGGCCAGGTCTCTGACCTCCTCCCTAAAGGCTATCTCGTCGTTGTCGGTGATCAGGCCTACCACTTGTAAAAATGTGAGGGTGCAAAAACATACTTTTTCACCCCTATTTTGAAAGTGGGGATGCAGTTGCTCCATTTGCTCCATTGCTCAGGCGCCTGTTTATCACAGCCGTTCCTTCTCTTGCTAGAACAAAAGAGGTACCTGCTGCGTGCCGACCCAGTAGCGACGAACCTACCGATTCAACTTGTAGAATCTCAGTGCTCGTCAGTGGCCAACAAGTTGACTTTGAACCAATCAGAGAGCACAAAAAGCCCCCAAAAAAGAGGGCATTTTCGCCGTACATCCATTGATGACCCCGGGTAACACTTCAGATGTAAACTATGGGATGGTAGCTAGCTAAGTGCACAGATGCAATGCACACGACACTAAATACTTCCTCCAAACTAGCTAAGCACTGTAGCTAGTATTGACATTATAATTAAATCACAATGGATTAGATAGTTTCCACGATCAGCTGCCTGTGTTAGCTGCCGAGTTAGTGCAGTGTCCTTAGCTATCTATATTGTGCTAGCTAGCGAATATGCTAACGTTAGCTAGCCAAACATTTGGCTATGGGCTGGCACTGGCAAAACAGGATTATAGAGAGTGAATTAAATTGTTTTTTTCGTCATCTTGCTAGGTAGTTATCTAGCTGTGGCCATCTGGATAGTATCAACAAAGGCTTTTTACAAAATAGTAACATTAGCGCAGATAGCTTGGAATCTAGAGCCAGGGCTACTCAACTGGTGTCCATTTGATCAATTCTGAACATTAAATTGAAGAAAAAAAAACTGCAAAAAAATCCTCGCTAAAAATCTGATGTTTAGTGCCAAAAGGAGCCCTCATTCAATATTCTCCAATGGGAAAATCTGTTTTCCTGTAGTCCCGCCATTAAGTGCTGTCAATCAATATCACCCAACACACCAGTTACAGCCAATCAGAGCTGCTAACAGGGGTACAGGGTCTGTCTGACAGCCTATCAGCTCGTTCACCAGATGTCATTATACTGACACTGATAGTTATTATACTGATACTGATAGTCATGATACTGATAGTCATTATACTGATACCGATAGTCATTATACGGATATTGATAATCATTATACTGACACTGAGTTATTATACTGATAGTCATTATAATGATAATGATAGTCATTATACTGATACTGATAGTCATTATACTGATACTGACAGTCATTATACTGATATGGATAGTCTCTCTGTATCTGTGGATCATTTCCCAGTATATCAGTGTAATAACTATCGGTATAATGACTATTAGTGTCAGTACAATGACTGTCGGTATCCGTATAATAACTATCAGTATAATGACTGTCGGTATCCGTATAATAACTATCAGTATAATGACTATCGGCTATCAGTATAATGACTATCAGTATCATGTAATGACTATCAGTATAATAGCTATCAGTATAATGACTATTGTTATAATGACCATCTGTGTCAGTATAATGACTATCGGTATCAGTATAATTACTATCGTATCCGAATAATGACTATCACTATCGTATAATGACTATCAGTATAATAGCTATCAGTATAATGACTATTGTTATAATGACCATCAGTGTCAGTATAATGACTATTGGTATCAGTATAAAGACTATCAGTATCCATATAATGACTATCAGTATAGTGACTATCAGTATAATGACTATCGTTATCTGTATAATGACTATCAGTATCAGTGTAATGACTATCAGTATAATGACTATCAGTATCCATATAATGACTATCAGTATAGTGACTATCAGTATAATGACTATCGGTATCTGTATAATGACTATCAGTATCAGTGTAATGACTATCGGTATAATGACTATCAATGTCAGTATAATGGCTATCAGTATCCTATACTGACTATCAGTATAATTACTATCAGTATCAGTATACTGACTATCAGTATCCGTATAATGAATATCTGTATAATGACTAGTGTATCAGTATAATGACTATCAGTATCGGTATAATGACTATCAGTGTCATTATAATGACTATCAGTATCAGTATAATGACTATCGGTATCAATATAATTACTATCGTATCAGTATAATGACTATCAGTATCGGTATAATGACTATCAGTGTCATTATAATGACTATCAGTATCAGTATAATGACTATCGGTATCAGTATAATGACTATCAGCACCACTATAATGACTATTGGTTGTAATGCTGATTGTCCCCCCTGATTTTATGGTCTTCAAGCTTATTATCTAATTGCCTCTTCCATAGAGATTAACATAATGAGAGCCTCCCTCCCCTCCTCCAACAGTTGCATATTTAATTAGGACTTATGTCTGCAGTGAATCAGGTCTTCCTAGCATGTTAATTATGACTTATGTCTGCAGTGAATCAGGTCTTCCTAGCATGTTAATTATGACTTATGTCTGCAGTGAATCCTAGCATGTTAATGGCATTACAGGATTGGAATGAAGTGATTCCTTTGAAAAAGTATTAATCTCTTCAGCAGTACAGCCTGGGGACACACTGTTTAGCCCCACTGACACCCAGCCTTCAGAAAGACAACACAACACATCTACTGTCAGCCAGGGAGGGAGGGAGGGAAACCTCTTGAGCATATTGTTTGAGATAATGAGGCCCATTTCGTCTTCCCAGTGACCAGTGACAGGTTGAACTAACCCATAATGGCGTGCCGTCACTGGAGCGCGCCACTCATGTTATTTTACCTGACAAGGCTCGGGGAAAGGGCTCATTTTTTTGACATTTGACCATGCAAATTCAGCTGCTCCATTATTCCACATTTCCATCCTCTCAGCCAGGCTGTTAAAATGGTCTCCGAGCAGCAGCACGAATCCAGCCATGCAGGGAACGGAGAGGCCAGTTAAATATGGATGGAGAGGTGAGTTAGATGAAGAGGCTAGGATGCTAGCTGCTCTCACGGCTACACGCGTCTCTCAGCCAATCAGCCGGTCAAACGGAAAGCCGTTTAATGCAGAGGACCAGTAAATATGAGGTACAAAACGCCAAATTATTCATTGCACAGAAAATGACATTTTCCTGTTTTGTTCCCTAATCTCAAATTCTCCCGAACGCTTCTTGTACATTATGGGGCTTTCAATCGAGAGCCACTTCAGATCCGGAACATTTATTACAGAGTAGTGAAACAGGTGAGAAGATGGTTGGTTGGCAAGGAGAGGGCTGGTTGGTTGGCAGGGAGAGGGCTGGTGGTTGGCAGGGAGAGAGCTGGTGGTTGGCAGGGAGAAGGCTGGTGGTTGGCAGGGAGAGGGCTGGTGGTTGGCAGGGAGAGGGCTGGTGGTTGGCAGGGAGAGGGCTGGTGGTTGGCAGGGAGAAGGCTGGTGGTTGGCAGGGAGAGGGCTGGTGGTTGGCAGGGAGAGGGCTGGTGGTTGGCAGGGAGAGGGCTGGTTGGTTGGCAGGGAGTGGGCTGGTTGGTTGGCAGGGAGAGGGCTGGTGGTTGGCAGGGAGAGGGCTGGTTGGTTGGCAGGGAGAGGGCTGGTTGGTTGGCAGGGCTCTCCCTGATAGTCATGATCCTGATAGTCATTATACTAATAGTCATTATACTGATAGTCAGTATATTGATACGGTTAGTCATTAAACTGATAGTCATTATACTGACACTGATAGTCATTATACTGATAGTCATTAAACTGATACTAATAGTCACGAAACTGATAGTCATTATACTGATAGTCATTATTCTGATACTGATAGTCATTAAACTGATACTAATAGTCATTAAATTGATAGTCATTATACTGATAGTCATTATTCTGATACTGATAGTAATTATACTGGTACAATAGTCATTTAACAGATATACTGGGAAAGGATCCACAGATACAGAGAGACTGGAAGACTGGTGGTTGGCAGGGAGAGTGCTGGTTGTTTGGCAGGGAGAGGGCTGGTTGGTTGGCAGGGAGAGGGCTGGTGGTTGGCAGGGAGAAGGCTGGTGGTTGGCAGGGAGAGGGCTGGTTGGTTGGCAGGGTCAGTCAGGTAGGATCAGAAACAACATGGATCTCTGAACACTGTCCCATCGATGGGCTGCTGTTGGCCTGAACATGACTTAACAGACATTAAACCAGTCGAACAGAGAGGAGCACTCTGCCTGTAGCCCAGCATGAAGCCTGTGACCTCATCACAGCTACTTCCCTACGCTAATAATAGTGATGGGGGAAATCTATACAGTTACATATCCAGATATTATTTACCATGTATTGTATCGTATCCCTTTGACAATATCACAATATTATTTTTGGCCTAGTTGGCTTTACCTGCACCACAACTCCAGTATTTTTCCTTCATAGCTTGTTCTCCAGCTTCTTTTTAAATAGGGAGTCAATTTGTTTTCAGCACTTTTATTTCCATGACTGATCAGAACTGGTTTTCTCATGGCTCTCTCTCGTCCCTCTGCAGCAGCCATACAGTATGGTGACGCAATACGTTTGGACCATGGAATCAGAAGAAAATCACAGTATTGAATCGTGAGAATCGTGATACATATCGTATCGGCACCTAAGTACGGCGATAATGTCGTATCGTGAGGTCCCTGGTAATTCCAAGCTCTAACTAATAAGGCAACTCTTTATGTCTGCTAGTTATTTACGTGGTCCTCTGTAGCTCAACTGGTAGAGCCCGGCGCTTGTAACGCCAAGGTAGTGGGTTCGATCCCCGGGACCACCCATACACAAAAATGTATGCACGCATGACTGTAAGTCGCTTTGGATAAAAGCGTCTGCTAAATGGCATATTAATTAATTATTAATTTATTCATCAAATAAGTTAGCAGGCTCCTCATTTATTAATGCCAAGCTTCTTGTTTCTGAGTGCTGCCTGCTGTCTCACCGGGTGCAGGGCAGAGCAGGGGGCTGTCTGGGGGGTCATTAACGGATCTCAGAGGGTCAGCACACCTGCTGAAGGAACAATCAATCTGGGACGGTTAGTGTTCTCTGTCCTGACAGGACGGAAGCTACAATCTCATCCAGAGAGATTACCCTTGTAACATCTAATGATGCTCCAATCTCATCCAGAGAGGTTACCCTTGTAACATCTAATGATGCTCCAGTCTCATCCAGAGAGATTACCCTTGTAACATCTAATGATGCTCCAGTCTCATCCAGAGAGGTTACCCTTGTAACATCTAATGATGCTCCAAGGCTTCCTCTAATAGGAGGGGCTTGATAGGTGGCTTGGCCCACCTCACTACCTGTCTACTGTTTTAACCCAGTATTATGTTGGCATTGGGGCTGCATCTCCTCTCCTCTCCTCTCCTCTCCTCTCCTCTCCTCTCCTCTCTCTCCTCTCCTCTCCTCCCTCCTCTCCCTCTCCTCTCCTCTCCTCTCTCTCCTCTCCTCTCCTCTCCTCTCCTCTGCTCCTCCCTCCCCCTCCCCTCCCCCTCCCTCCCTCCTCTCCTCTCTCTCTCCTCTCCTCTCCTCTCCCTCTCCCTCTCCTCTCCTCTCCTCTCTCTCCTCTCCTCTCCTCTCCTCTCCTCTCCTCTCTCTCCTCCCTCTCCTCCCCTCCCTCTCTCTCTCCTCTCTCCTCTCCTCTCCTCTCCTCTCCTCTCCTCTCCTCTCCTCTCCTCTCTTCTCCTCTCTCTCTCCTCTCCTCTCTCTCTCTCTCTCCTCCTCCCTCCTCTCCCTCCTCCTCCTCCCCCTCCTCCTCCTCTCTCTCCTCTCCCTCTCCTCTCCTCTCCTCCCTCCTCCCTCCCTCTCCTCTCCTCTCCTCTCCTCTCCTCTCCTCTCCTCTCCTCTTCTCTCCTCTCCTCTGCTCCCTCCCTCCCTCCTCTCCTCTCCTCTCCTCCTCTCTCTCCTCTCCTCTCCTCTCCTCTCCTCTCTTCTCCTCTCCTCTCTCCCTCCCTCCCTCCCCTCCCTCCTCTCCTCTCCTCTCCTCTCCCTCTCCTCCTCCTCCTCTCTCTCTCTCCTCTCCTCTCCTCTCCCTCTCCTCTCTCTCCTCTCCTCTCCTCTCCTCTCCTCTCCTCTCCTCTCCTCTCCTCTCCTCTCTCTCTCCTCTCCTCTCCTCTCCTCTCCTCTCCTCCCTCTCTCCTCTCCTCTCCTCTCCTCTCTCTCCTCTCCTCTCTCTCTCCTCTCCTCTCTCTCCTCTCCTCTCCCTCTCCTCTCCTCTCCTCCCCTCTCCTCTCCTCTCCTCTCTCCTCTCCTCTCCTCTCCTCTCCTCTCCTCTCCTCTCCTCTCCTCTCCTCCTTCTCTCCTCCTTCTCTCCTCCTCTCCCCTCCTTTCCCACCAGAGGTGTTTCCACTAAACTTACTTTTTGTGGATAAAAATTAGTGCGTGATGACATAGTGCACACAAAATGTACTTTTTCACTTAAGTTTTCATGTACCAAGTAAAAATAAAAAGTTCAATGTGTTTCCATTTTCAACTCTACTGAAAGTTTTGCCACAAAAACTGTTGCGTTAAATAGCAAATGTGCCTACTCTGGTCTTGGCAGGTGCTCTCTAGCCAACAGCTGGCAGATACAGTGTGGGTAGGGTAGTCTACATGATGAGATTATCATGGATAAGAGTGTGAATATTTGTATTTGTCAGAACGGCAGTCAAGCGTCGATCATCATGTCACCAGAATAAGACCCCTTGATATTTATTGGAAAGGAGCATCAAGAGCACCGTGCCCTTTCACCGCCCTGTGAAGTTCATCATAACTTATTTAAATCTGTAGCCTAATAAACTGCATGGTTTCCCGAGTCGTGAGTGGGAGGACCACACACCATGTGACTCCAAGTTTACTTCGATATGATGGTTCTATATAAATATTTGCATAAAGGTATTTCCACCACCATTTCGCATAATACATTTTACAGACACAAAAAGATCCCACCATGTGGAATCGAACAAATGATCTCCCGGCATTTGAAATTTGCTCAGAGAACTTCCTGTTTCCATCACAGCTGTTGTGAATTTTTTCAGACAGTATGACTTTACTCGCAAAAGAACTGTGGATGGAAACGTAGTTAGTACGATGCATCGCTTCATGACACGTTAGCTTGCACTAATTTACAGTGCCCATTCCTAGATGCCAAGGTTATCATAGTTGTGATTTAAAATTAGTTTTTAGATTTGATTAGTAGACTCATCTTGTTTACAAATAGCTGGTGGCTGTCTCACGGTGAGACTCATCTTGTCTACTAATAGCTGGTGGCTGTCTCACTGTGAGACAATACATGGTCTGTCATCTGCTGACACTACAATACATTTGCTTTTGTCCTTTCCAGCAATGTGCTCGAGAACCATCCCATAGCAGGGCTTTACCTTCAGCTGCCAATTGTTCAGGCCTATGGTTCACGCTCTGCCTACGCGCTCACCCTCAGATTTCTTCACTCCTAGCTACTGATAGCTAGTGATAGTGATGCTAGGCCTTTTAGCTACTGATAGCTAGTGATAGTGATGCTAGGCCTTTTAGCTACTGATAGCTAGTGATAGTGATGCTAGGCCCTTTAGCTACTGATAGCTAGTGATAGTGATGCTAGGCCTTTAGCTACTGATAGCTAGTGATAGTGATGCTAGGCCTTTTAGCTACTGATAGCTAGTGATAGTGATGCTAGGCCTTTTTTGAAACACTGGCATCTACTGGCAACATTTACACTCCAGATTCAGAAACTTCAAAACCACATTCAATTTTTTGCCTGAAATCTAGAAGGAAAATAACTAAAAACAAAACATAATTTAGGATGGTTTTTATTGTATTTTAGTTAGTTTTGCAGTCAAAGATAGGTGGTATAGTTTTAGTTGCCAAATGTTTTGAATTATTTTATTTCAGTTTACTAAATAGTTTTTTCAATTTTAATTTTATTTTTAGTTTCAGTTTTTATTTAATACAATAACCTTGCTAGACAGACAGACAGGCAGGCAGGCAGGCAGGCAGGCAGGCAGGCAGGCAGACATGCAGGCAGGCAGACAGACAGACAGGCAGGCAGGCAGGCAGGCAGGCAGGCAGGCAGGCAGGCAGACATGCAGGCAGGCAGACATGCAGGCAGGCAGACATGCAGGCAGACAGACAGGCAGGCAGGCAGGCAGGCAGACATGCAGGCAGGCAGACAGACATGCAGGCAGGCAGACAGACATGCAGGCAGGCAGGCAGGCAGGCAGGCAGACAGACAGTGAAATTACAAGAACATCCAGGAAAAACAGAAGGAAACAAACAAAACAAATAAAACTAAAAAGACAAAACGTAGAATTCTACCAAACACAGAGCTCCATGACTACAAGCCCCAGCCCGGTGGAGGACAGAGCCCATGACTACAAGCCCCAGCCCGATGGAGGACAGAGCCCATGACTACAAGCCCCAGCCCGATGGAGGACAGAGCCGCGACTACAAGCCCCAGCCCGATGGAGGACAGAGCCCATGACTACAAGCCCCCAGCCCGATGGAGGACAGCCACTGGCCTCTAGTCCACAACCTGGAATTCTCCGTGCACAGAAACCCTGTTAAGAGCTCTATTAGGGATCAGTTTGATCTGTTTGGGCCAGGTTTTTACTTTCTGTTGAATTCATTCAGATTTAGCAAATTGTTAATGTCATATGGAAGCAAGTTCCAGAGACGTACTCCTTTCACAGATAAGGTTGACTGAGCTAGTGCCCCCACCCCGGGGTATACAGTAGAACTCTAATACTGACTAGTGACCTGTCAGTCTAACATGGTACCTAGTTTGGAGATGCCAGACAAGCAGTAGAGCTGGAATCAAGACGTGGTCATTGAGATGCATGTTTAAAGTGACATGGCTTGGTCCGTCACAGAAATGGACTTTGAATGATCTGGACATGACACATGTTAACCAGGTCTCACTAAGATTCTAAAATATTAATGCTACTTCCATCAATGCAGGACTGAGGCTTATTTTAAAATATATTCAATTATTCATGCTGCATAAATAAAAGTTACCTAGATTAGACTGAAATCAGCATGATGTGTTATGAAGCTGAGGATAATGTACTGTATGCATGGAGGAGAAAGGTAATGTGTGTATGGTAATGCATACAGCTGCACCTGGACATAACGCTCACCAGGCCTCTCAACTACCAACAAACAGTGCCATGTCATACTGGTTATGTCCTCCTTACTCTGTCTGTCTGATGAGACTAGTGTCCATGTGCATACTGGTTCATGTCCTCCTTTAACTCCTGTCCTGATGGAGACTAGTGTCCATGTCATACTGGTTCATGTCCTGCCTTAACTCTGTCCTGTCCTGAGGCAGACTAGTGTCCATGTCATACTGGTTCATGTCCTGCCTTAACTTGTCCTGAGGCAGACTAGTGTCCATGTCATACTGGTTCATGTCCACCTTTAACTCTGTCCTGAGGGCAGACTGAGTGTCCATGTCATACTGGTTCATGTCCTACCTTAACTCTGTCCTGAGGGGAGACTAGTGTCCATGTCACTGGTTCATGTCCTACTTTAACTCTGTCTGCTGTGGCAGACTAGTGTCCATGTCATACTGGTTCATGTCCTGCCTTAACTCTGTCCTGTCTGGGGAGACTAAGTGTCCATGTTACTGGTTCTATGTCCTGCCTTAACTCTGTCCTGTCCTGAGGAAGACTAGTGTCCATGTTATACTGTTCATGTCCTGCCTTTAACTCTGTCCTGTCCTGAGGCAGACTAGTGTCCATGTCATACTGGTTCGTGTCCTGCCCAACTCTGTCCTGAGGCAGACTAGTGTCCATGTTACACTGGTTCTGTCTCACTTCACCTCGCCTGTCCTGGGGCAGACTAGTGTCCATGTCATACTGGTTCATGTCCTCCTAACCTGTGTTCTGATGGAGACTAGTGTCATGTTATACTGGTTCATGTCCTGCCTTAACCTCTGTCCTGAGGCAGACTAGTGTCCAGTCATGCTGGTTTCATGTCTGCCTCTAATCCTGTCCTGAGGCAGACTAGTGTCCATGTTGTATGCTGGTTCATGTCTGCCTTAACTCTGTCCTGATGCAGACTAGTGTCCATGTCATACTGGTTCATGTCCCTGCCTTAACTCTGTCCTGTCCTGATGGCAGACTAGTGTCCATGTTGCACTGGTTCATGTCCTGCCTTAACTCTGTCCTGTCCTGATGGAGACTAGTGTCCATGTCATACTGGTTCATGTCCTGCCTTAACTCTGTCTGTTGAGGGACTAGTGTCCATGTCATACTGGTTCATGTCCTGCCCCAACTCGTCCTGAGGCAGACTAGTGTCCATGTTATACTGGTTCATGTCCTACCTTAACTCTGTCCTGATGCAGACTAGTGTCCATGTCATACTGGTTCATGTCCTACCTTAACTCTGTCCTGTCTGGGGCAGACTGGTGTCCATGTCATACTGGTTCATTTCCTGCCTTAACTCTGTCCTGAGGCAGACTAGTGTCCATGTCATACTGGTTCTGTACTGCCTTAACTCTGTCCTGAGGGCAGACTAGTGTCCATGTTATGCTGGTTCATGTCCTACCTTAACTCTGTCCTGATGGAGACTAGTGTCCATGTCATACTGGTTCATGTCCTGCCTTAACTCTGTCCTGTCCTGGGGCAGACTAGTGTCCATGTCATACTGGTTTCATGTCCTGCCTAACTCTGTCCTGTCCTGAGGCAGACTAGTGTCCATGTTATACTGGTTCATGTCCTGCCTTTAACTCTGTCCTGAGGCAGACTAGTGTCCATGTCATACTGGTTTCATGTCCTGCCTTAACTCTGTCCTGAGGTGACTAGTGTCCATGTCATACTGGTTCATGTCCTACCTTAACTCTGTCCTGAGGCAGACTAGTGTCCATGTCATACTGGTTCATGTCCTGCCTTAACTCTGTCCCAGACTAGTGCCATGTTATGGTCTCGGTTCTGTCCTGCTTTAACTCTGTAGGGAGACTGGTGCTCCATGTTATACTGGTTCATGTCTGCTTTAACTCTGTCCTGGCAGACTAGTGTCTATGCTTTATGTCCTCAACTTCTGTCCTGATGGAGACTAGTGTCCATGTCATACTGGTTCATGTCCTGCCTAACTCTGTCCTGTCCTGAGGCAGACTAGTGTCCATGTTCATACTGGTTCATGTCCTGCTACTCTCTGTCTCTGTCCTGAGGCAGACTAGTGTCCATGTTATACTGGTTCATGTCCTGCCTTAACTCTTGTCCTGTCCTGATGGAGACTAGTGTCCATGTTATACTGGTTCATGTCCTGCCTTAACTCTTTCCTGAGGCAGACTAGTGTCCATGTCATACTGGTTCATGTCCTCCTTAACTCTGTCCTGAGGCAGACTAGTGTCCATGTTATACTGGTTCATGTCCTGCCTTAACTCTGTCCCTGAGGCAGACTAGTGTCCATGTTATGGTGGTTCATGTCCTACCTTAACTCTGTCCTGATGGAGATTAGTGTCCATGTCATGATGGTTCATGTCCTACCTTAACTCTGTACTGTCCTGTGGGACAGTGTCCATGTCATACTGGTTCATGTCCTGCCTTAACTCTGTCTGTCCTGATGGAGACTAGTGTCCATGTCATACTGGTTCATGTCCTGCCTTAACCTGTCCTGGGGCAGACTAGTGTCCATGTTATGCTGGTTCATGTCCTACCTTAACTCTGTCCTGTCTGAGGCAGACTAGTGTCCATGTTATGCTGGTTCATGTCCCTACCTTAACTCTGTCCTGATGGAGACTAGTGTCCATGTCATACTGGTTCATGTCTCACCTTAACTCTGTCCTGTCCTGGGGCAGACTAGTGTCCATGTCATACTGGTTCATTTCCTACTTAACTCTGTCCTGAGGCAGACTAGTGTCCATGTCGTACTGGTTCATGTCCTGCCTTAACTCTGTCCTGTCCTGAGGCAGACTAGTGTCCATGTCATGTACTGGTTCATGTCCTACCTTAACTCTGTCCTGAGGCAGACTAGTGTCCATGTCATACTGGTTCATGACCTACCTTAACTCTGTCCTGTCCTGGGGCAGACTAGTGTCCATGTCATACTGGTTCATGTCCTACCTTAACTCTGTCCTGAGGCAGACTAGTGTCCATGTCATACTGGTTCATGTCCTACCTAACTCTGTCCTGAGGCAGACTTAGTGTCCATGTCATACTGGTTCACGTCCTACCTTAACTCTGTCCTGAGGCAGACTAGTGTCCATGTCATACTGGTTCATGTCCCACCTTAACTTCGTCCTGATGGAGACTAGTGTCCATGTCATACTGGTTCATGTCCTGCCTTAACTCTGTCCTGTCCTGATGGAGACTAGTGTCCATGTCATACTGGTTCATGTCCTGCCTTAACTCTGTCCTGAGGCAGACTAGTGTCCATGTTATACTGTCATGTCCTGCCAACTTGTCTCTGAGGGAGACTAGTGTCCATGTCATCTGGTTCATGTCCTGCCTTAACTCTGTCCTGAGGCAGACTAGTGTCCATGTTCATACTGGTTCATGTCCTACCTTAACTCTGTCCTGTCCTGAGGCAGACTAGTGTCCATGCTATGCTGGTTCATGTCCTACCTTAACTCTGTCTGTCTGATGGAGACTAGTGTCCATGTCATACTGGTTCATGTCCTGCTCTTAACTCTGTCTGCCTGAGGGAGACTAGTGTCCATGTCATACTTTGGTTCATGTCCTGCCTTAACTCTGTCCTGAGGGCAGACTAGTGTCCATGTTATACTGGTTTCATGTCCTGCCTTAACTCTGTCCTGAGGCAGACTAGTGTCCATGTCTACTGTGTTCATGTCCTGCTAACTCTGTCCTGTCCTGGCAGACTAGTGTCCATGTCATACTGGTTCATGTCCTACCTTAACTCTGTCCTGTCCTGATGGAGACTAGTGTCCATGTCATACTGGTTCATGTCCTGCCTTAACTCTGTCTCTGAGGCAGACTAGTGTCCATGTTATACTGGTTCATGTCCTGCCTTAACTCTGTCCTAGGGCAGACTTGTGTACATGTTATGTTGGTTCATTTCCTACCTTCTCTGTCTGATGGAGACTAGTGTCCATGTCATACTGGTTCATGTCCTACCTTAACTCTGTCCTGCTGGGGCAGACTAGTGTCCATGTCATACTGGTTCATGTCCTGCCTTAACTCTGTCCTGGGAGGCAGACTAGTGTCCATGTCATACTGGTTCATGTCCCACCTTATCTCTGTCCTGTCCAAAGGTAGACTAGTGTCCATGTCATACTGGTTCATGTCCCTGCCTTAACTTCTGTCCTGAGGCAGACTAGTGTCCATGTCATACTGGTTCATGTCCTGCCTTAACTCTGTCCTGAGGCAGACTAGTGTCCATGTTTGGTGGTTCATGTCCCTACCTTAACTCTGTCCTGATGGAGACTAGTGTCCATGTCATACTGGTTCATGTCCTGCCTTAACTCTGTCCTGTCCTGAGGCAGACTAGTGTCCATGTCATACTGGTTCATGTCCTGCCTTAACTCTGTCCTGTCCTGAGGCAGACTAGTGTCCATGTCATACTGGTTCATGTCCTGCCTTAACTCTGTCCTGAGGGCAGACTAGTGTCCATGTCATACTGGTTCATGTCCTGCCTTAACTCTGTCGAGGCAGACTAGTGTCCATGTCATACTGGTTCATGTCCTGCCTTAACTCTGTCCTGAGGCAGACTGAGTGTCACATGTCATACTGGTTAATGTCCCACTTAACTCTGTCTCTGATGGAGACTAGTGTCCATGTCATACTGGTTCATGTCTCTGCCTTAACTCTGTCCTGAGGCAGACTAGTGTCCATGTTTGGTGGTTCATGTCTCGCCTTAACTCTGTCCTGTCTCTGAGGGAGACTAGTGTCCATGTTATACTGGTTCATGTCTCTGCCTTAACTCTGTCCTGGGGCAGACTAGTGTCCATGTCATACTGGTTCATGTCCTACCTTAACTCTGTCCTGATGTGGAGACTAGTGTCCATGTACATACTGGTTCTGCTTAACTCTGTCCGGGGCAGACTAGTGTCCATGTTGTACTGGTTCATGTCCTGCCTTAACTCTGTCTGTCCTGAGAGGCGACTAGTGTCCATGTTATACTGGTTCGTGTCCTGCCTTAACTCTGTCCTGTCCTGATGGAGACTGAGTGTCCATGTTATACTGGTTCATGTCCTGCCTTAACTCTTTCCTGAGGCAGACTAGTGTCCATGTCATACTGGTTCATGTCCTGCCTTAACTCTGTCCTGAGGCAGACTTAGTGTCCATGTTATACTGGTTCATGTCCTGCCTTAACTCTGTCCTGAGGCAGACTAGTGTCCATGTCATACTGGTTCATGTCCTGCCTTGAACTCTGTCCTGGGGCAGACTAGTGTCCATGTCATACTGGTTCATGTCCTGCCTTAACTCTGTCCTGTCCTGATGGAGACTAGTGTCCATGTTATACTGGTTCATGTCCTGCCTTAACTCTATCCTGAGGCAGACTAGTGTCCATGTATGGTGGTTCATGTCCTGCCTTAACTCTGTCCTGTCCTGAGGGAGATAGTGTCCATGTTATACTGGTTCATGTCCTGCCTAAACTCTGTCCTGTCCTGAGGCAGACTAGTGTCCATGTCCATACTGGTTCATGTCCTGCCTTAACTCCTGTCCTGTCTTAGGCAGACTAGTGTCCATGTCATACTGGTTCATGTCCTGCCTTAACTTCTGTCCTGTCCTGATGGAGACTAGTGTCCATGTCATACTGGTTCATGTCCTGCCTTAACTCTGTCCTGTCTCTGAGGCAGACTAGTGTCCATGTTATACTGGTTCATGTCCTGCCTTAACTCTGTCCTGTCCTGGGGCAGACTAGTGTCCATATGTCATACTGGTTCATGTCCTGCCTTAACTCTGTCCTGGCCTGAGGGAGACTAGTGTCCATGTCATACTGGTTCATGTCCTGCCTTAACTCTGTCCTGAGGGCAGACTAGTGTCCATGTCATACTGGTTCATGTCCTCCTTAACTCTGTCCTGTCCTGGGGCAGACTAGTGTCCATGTCATACTGGTTCATGTCCTGCCTTAACTCTGTCCTGAGGCAGACTGGTGTCCATGTCATACTGGTTCATGTCCTGCCTTAACTCTGTCCTGATGGAGACTAGTGTCCATGTTGCGCTTGAGTTCATGTCCTGCCTTAACTCTGTCCTATCCTGAGGCAGACTAGTGTCCATGTCATACTGGTTCATGTCCTGCCTTAACTCTGTCCTGTCCTAGTGGAGACTAGTGTCCATGTCATACTGGTTTCATGTCCTGCCTTAACTCTGTCCTGAGGCAGACTAGTGTCCATGTTATACTGGTTCATGTCCTGCCTTAACTTTCTGTCCTGAGGCAGACTAGTGTCCATGTTATGGTGGTTCATGTCCACGCCAATTAACTCTGTCCCTGATGGAGACTAGTGTCCATGTCATACTGGTTCATGTCTCACCTTACTCTGTCCTGATGGAGACTAGTGTCCATGTCATACTGGTTCATGTCTCTGCCTTAACTCTGTCCTGTCCTGATGGAGACTAGTGTCCATGTCATACTGGTTCATGTCCTGCCTTAACTCTGTCCTGAGGCAGACTAGTGTCCATGTTATACTGGTTCATGTCCTGCCTTAACTCTGTCCTGAGGCAGACTAGTGTCCATGTTATGGTGGTTCATGTCCTACCTTAACTCTGTCCTGATGGAGACTAGTGTCCATGTCATACTGGTTCATGTCCTACCTTAACTCTGTACTGTCCTGGGGCAGACTAGTGTCCATGTCATACTGGTTCATGTCCTGCCTTAACTCTGTCCTGTCCTGATGGAGACTAGTGTCCATGTCATACTGGTTCATTTCCTACCTTAACTCTGTCCTGAGGCAGACTAGTGTCCATGTCATACTGGTTAATGTCCTGCCTTAACTCTGTCCTGAGGCAGACTAGTGTCCATGTTATGGTGGTTCATGTCCTACCTTAACTCTGTCCTGATGGAGACTAGTGTCCATGTCATACTGGTTCATGTCCTACCTTAACTCTGTACTGTCCTGGGGCAGACTAGTGTCCATGTCATACTGGTTCATGTCCTGCCTTAACTCTGTCCTGTCCTGGGGCAGACTAGTGTCCATGTCATACTGGTTCATTTCCTACCTTAACTCTGTCCTGAGGCAGACTAGTGTCCATGTCATGCTGGTTAATGTCCTGCCTTAACTCTGTCCTGTCCCTGAGGGCAGACTAGTGTCCATGTCATACTGGTTCATGTCCTACCCTAACTTTCTGTCCTGAGGCAGACTAGTGTCCATGTCATACTGGTTCAGCCTACCTTAACTCTGTCCTGTCCTGGGGCAGACTAGTGTCCATGTCATACTGGTTCATGTCCTACTCTTAACTCTGTCCTGAGGGCAGACTAGTGTCCATGCTTATACTGGTTCATGTCCCCACCTAACTCTGTCCTGAGGCAGACTAGTGTCCATGTCATACTGGTTCATGTCCTACCTTAACTCTGTCCTGAGGCAGACTTAGTGTCCATGTCATACTGGTTCATGTCCTACCTTAACTCTGTCCTGATGGAGAATAGTGTCCATGTCATACTGGTTCATGTCCTGCCTTAACTCTGTCCTGTCCTGATGGAGACTAGTGTCCATGTCATACTGGTTCATGTCCTGCCTTAACTCTGTCCTGAGGCAGACTAGTGTCCATGTTATACTGGTTCATGTCCTGCCTTAACTCTGTCCTGTCCTGAGGGAGACTAGTGTCCATGTCATACTGGTTCATGTCCTACCTTAACTCTGTCCTGAGGCAGACTAGTGTCCATTTCATACTGGTTCATGTCCTACCTTAACTCTGTCCTGTCCTGGGGCAGACTAGTGTCCATGTCATACTGGTTCATGTCCTACCTTAACTCTGTCCTGTCCTGATGGAGACTAGTGTCCATGTCATACTGGTTCATGTCCTGCCTTAACTCTGTCCTGGCCTGAGGGAGACTAGTGTCCATGTCATACTGGTTCATGTCCTACCTTAACTCTGTCCTGAGGCAGACTAGTGTCCATTTCATACTGGTTCATGTCCTACCTTAACTCTGTCCTGTCCTGGGGCAGACTAGTGTCCATGTCATACTGGTTCATGTCCTACCTTAACTCTGTCCTGTCCTGATGGAGACTAGTGTCCATGTCATACTGGTTCATGTCCTGCCTTAACTCTGTCCTGGCCTGAGGGAGACTAGTGTCCATGTCATACTGGTTCATGTCCTGCCTTAACTCTGTCCTGAGGCAGACTAGTGTCCATGTTATACTGGTTCATGTCCTGCCTTAACTCTGTCCTGAGGCAGACTAGTGTCCATGTCATACCTGGTTCATGTCCTACCTTAACTCTGTCCTGTCCTGGGGGCAGACTAGTGTCCATGTCATACTGGTTCATGTCCTACCTTAACTCTGTCCTGTCCTGATGGAGACTAGTGTCCATGTCATACTGGTTCATGTCCTGCCTTAACTCTGTCCTGAGGCAGACTAGTGTCCATGTTATACTGGTTCATGTCCTGCCTTAACTCTGTCCTGAGGCAGACTAGTGTCCATGTTATGGTGGTTCATGTCCTACCTTAACTCTGTCCTGATGGAGACTAGTGTCCATGTCATACTGGTTCATGTCCTACCTTAACTCTGTCCTGTCCTGGGGCAGACTAGTGTCCATGTCATACTGGTTCATGTCCTACCTTAACTCTGTCCTGAGGCAGACTAGTGTCCATGTCATACTGGTTCATGTCCTACCTTATCTCTGTCCTGTCCTGGGGCAGACTAGTGTCCATGTCATACTGGTTCATGTCCTACCTTAACTCTGTCCTGAGGCAGACTAGTGTCCATGTCATACTGGTTCATGTCCTGCCTTAACTCTGTCCTGAGGCAGACTAGTGTCCATGTTGATGGTGGTTCATGTCCTACCTTAACTCTGTCCTGATGGAGACTAGTGTCCATGTCATACTGGTTCATGTCCTGCCTTAACTCTGTCCTGTCCTGAGGCAGACTAGTGTCCATGTCATACTGGTTCATGTCCTGCCTTAACTCTGTCCTGTCCTGAGGCAGACTAGTGTCCATGTCATACTGGTTCATGTCCTGCCTTAACTCTGTCCTGAGGCAGACTAGTGTCCATGTCATACTGGTTCATGTCCTGCCTTAACTCTGTCCTGAGGCAGACTAGTGTCCATGTCATACTGGTTCATGTCCTGCCTTAACTCTGTCCTGAGGCAGACTAGTGTCCATGTCATACTGGTTAATGTCCTACCTTAACTCTGTCCTGATGGAGACTAGTGTCCATGTCATACTGGTTCATGTCCTGCCTTAACTCTGTCCTGAGGCAGACTAGTGTCCATGTTCATGGTGGTTCATGTCCTGCCTTAACTCTGTCCTGTCCTGAGGGGAGACTAGTGTCCATGTTATACTGGTTCATGTCCTGCCTTAACTCTGTCCTGGGGCAGACTAGTGTCCATGTTCATACTGGTTCATGTCCTACCTTAACTCTGTCCTGATGGAGACTAGTGTCCATGTCATACTGGTTCATGTCCTGCCTTAACTCTGTCCTGGGGCAGACTAGTGTCCATGTCATACTGGTTCATGTCCTGCCTTAACTCTGTCCTGTCCTGAGGCAGACTAGTGTCCATGTTATACTGGTTCATGTCCTGCCTTAACTCTGTCCTGTCCTGATGGAGACTAGTGTCCATGTTATACTGGTTCATGTCCTGCCTTAACTCTTTCCTGAGGCAGACTAGTGTCCATGTCATACTGGTTCATGTCCTGCCTTAACTCTGTCCTGAGGCAGACTAGTGTCCATGTTATACTGGTTCATGTCCTGCCTTAACTCTGTCCTGAGGCAGACTAGTGTCCATGTCATACTGGTTCATGTCCTGCCTTAACTCTGTCCTGGGGCAGACTAGTGTCCATGTCATACTGGTTCATGTCCTGCCTTAACTCTGTCCTGTCCTGATGGAGACTAGTGTCCATGTTATACTGGTTCATGTCCTGCCTTAACTCTGTCCTGAGGCAGACTAGTGTCCATGTTATGGTGGTTCATGTCCTGCCTTAACTCTGTCCTGTCCTGAGGGGAGAGACTAGTGTCCATGTTATACTGGTTCATGTCCTGCCTTAACTCTGTCCTGTCCTGAGGCAGACTAGTGTCCATGTCATACTGGTTCATGTCCTGCCTTAACTCTGTCCTGTCTTGAGGCAGACTAGTGTCCATGTCATACTGGTTCATGTCCTGCCTTAACTCTGTCCTGTCCTGATGGAGACTAGTGTCCATGTCATACTGGTTCATGTCCTGCCTTAACTCTGTCCTGTCCTGAGGCAGACTAGTGTCCATGTTATACTGGTTCATGTCCTGCCTTAACTCTGTCCTGTCCTGGGGCAGACTAGTGTCCATGTCATACTGGTTCATGTCCTGCCTTAACTCTGTCCTGGCCTGAGGGAGACTAGTGTCCATGTCATACTGGTTCATGTCCTGCCTTAACTCTGTCCTGAGGCAGACTAGTGTCCATGTCATACTGGTTCATGTCCTACATTAACTCTGTCCTGTCCTGGGGCAGACTAGTGTCCATGTCATACTGGTTCATGTCCTACCTTAACTCTGTCCTGAGGGCAGACTAGTGTCCATGTCATACTGGTTCATGTCCTGCCTTAACTCTGTCCTGATGGAGACTAGTGTCCATGTCATACTGGTTCATGTCCTGCCTTAACTCTGTCCTATCCTGAGGCAGACTAGTGTCCATGTCATACTGGTTCATGTCCTGCCTTAACTCTGTCTGTCTTGATGGAGACTAGTGTCCATGTCATACTGGTTCATGTCCTGCCTTAACTCTGTCCTGAGGCAGACTAGTGTCCATGTTATACTGGTTCATGTCCTGCCTTAACTCTGTCCTGAGGCAGACTAGTGTCCATGTTATGGTGGTTCATGTCCTACCTTAACTCTGTCCTGATGGAGACTAGTGTCCATGTCATACTGGTTCATGTCCTACCTTAACTCTGTCCTGATGGAGACTAGTGTCCATGTCATACTGGTTCATGTCCTGCCTTAACTCTGTCCTGTCCTGATGGAGACTAGTGTCCATGTCATACTGGTTCATGTCCTGCCTTAACTCTGTCCTGAGGCAGACTAGTGTCCATGTTATACTGGTTCATGTCCTGCCTTAACTCTGTCCTGAGGCAGACTAGTGTCCATGTTATGGTGGTTCATGTCCTACCTTAACTCTGTCCTGATGGAGACTAGTGTCCATGTCATACTGGTTCATGTCCTACTCTTAACTCTGTCCTGTCCTGGGGCAGACTAGTGTCCATGTCATACTGGTTCATGTCCTGCCTTAACTCTGTCCTGTCCTGATGGAGACTAGTGTCCATGTCATACTGGTTCATGTCCTGCCTTAACTCTGTCCTGAGGCAGACTAGTGTCCATGTTATACTGGTTCATGTCCTGCCTTAACTCTGTCCTGAGGCAGACTAGTGTCCATGTTATGGTAGTTCATGTCCTACCTTAACTCTGTCCTGATGGAGACTAGTGTCCATGTCATACTGGTTCATGTCCTACCTTAACTCTGTCCTGTCCTGGGGCAGACTAGTGTCCATGTCATACTGGTTCATGTCCTACCTTAACTCTGTCCTGAGGCAGACTAGTGTTCATGTCATACTGGTTCATGTCCTACCTTAACTCTGTCCTGAGGCAGACTAGTGTCCATGTCATACTGGTTCATGTCCTGCCTTAACTTTGTCCTGTCCTGGGGCAGACTAGTGTCCATGTCATACTGGTTAATGTCCTGCCTTAACTCTGTCCTGTCCTGAGGCAGACTAGTGTCCATGTCATACTGGTTCATGTCCTACCTTAACTCTGTCCTGAGGCAGACTAGTGTCCATGTCATACTGGTTCATGTCCTACCTTAACTCTGTCCTGTCCTGGGGCAGACTAGTGTCCATGTCATACTGGTTCATGTCCTACCTTAACTCTGTCCTGAGGCAGACTAGTGTCCATGTCATACTGGTTCATGTCCCTACCTTAACTCTGTCCTGAGGGCAGACTAGTGTCCATGTCATACTGGTTCATGTCCTACCTTAACTCTGTCCTGAGGCAGACTAGTGTCCATGTCATACTGGTTCATGTCCTACCTTAACTATGTCCTGATGGAGAATAGTGTCCATGTCATACTGGTTCATGTCCTGCCTTAACTCTGTCCTGTCCTGATGGAGACTAGTGTCCATGTCATACTGGTTCATGTCCTGCCTTAACTCTGTCCTGAGGCAGACTAGTGTCCATGTTATACTGGTTCATGTCCTGCCTTAACTCTGTCCTGTCCTGAGGGAGACTAGTGTCCATGTCATACTGGTTCATGTCCTACCTTAACTCTGTCCTGAGGCAGACTAGTGTCCATGTCATACTGGTTCATGTCCTACCTTAACTCTGTCCTGTCCTGGGGCAGACTAGTGTCCATGTCATACTGGTTCATGTCCTACCTTAACTCTGTCCTGTCCTGATGGAGACTAGTGTCCATGTCATACTGGTTCATGTCCTGCCTTAACTCTGTCCTGGCCTGAGGGAGACTAGTGTCCATGTCATACTGGTTCATGTCCTGCCTTAACTCTGTCCTGAGGCAGACTAGTGTCCATGTTATACTGGTTCATGTCCTGCCTTAACTCTGTCCTGAGGCAGACTAGTGTCCATGTCATACTGGTTCATGTCCTACCTTAACTCTGTCCTGTCCTGGGGCAGACTAGTGTCCATGTCATACTGGTTCATGTCCTACCTTAACTCTGTCCTGTCCTGATGGAGACTAGTGTCCATGTCATACTGGTTCATGTCCTGCCTTAACTCTGTCCTGAGGCAGACTAGTGTCCATGTTATACTGGTTCATGTCCTGCCTTAACTCTGTCCTGAGGCAGACTAGTGTCCATGTTATGGTGGTTCATGTCCTACCTTAACTCTGTCCTGATGGAGACTAGTGTCCATGTCGGTACTGGTTCATGTCCTACCTTAACTCTGTCCTGTCCTGGGGCAGACTAGTGTCCATGTCATACTGGTTCATGTCCTACCTTAACTCTGTCCTGAGGCAGACTAGTGTCCATGTCATACTGGTTCATGTCCTACCTTAACTCTGTCCTGTCCTGGGGCAGACTAGTGTCCATGTCATACTGGTTCATGTCCTACCTTAACTCTGTCCTGAGGCAGACTAGTGTCCATGTCATACTGGTTCAAGTCCTGCCTTAACTCTGTCCTGAGGCAGACTAGTGTCCATGTTATGGTGGTTCATGTCCTACCTTAACTCTGTCCTGATGGAGACTAGTGTCCATGTCATACTGGTTCATGTCCTGCCTTAACTCTGTCCTGTCCTGAGGCAGACTAGTGTCCATGTCATACTGGTTCATGTCCTGCCTTAACTCTGTCCTGTCCTGAGGCAGACTAGTGTCCATGTCATACTGGTTCATGTCCTGCCTTAACTCTGTCCTGAGGCAGACTAGTGTCCATGTCATACTGGTTCATGTCCTGCCTTAACTCTGTCCTGAGGCAGACTAGTGTCCATGTCATACTGGTTCATGTCCTGCCTTAACTCTGTCCTGAGGCAGACTAGTGTCCATGTCATACTGGTTAATGTCCTACCTTAACTCTGTCCTGATGGAGACTAGTGTCCATGTCATACTGGTTCATGTCCTGCCTTAACTCTGTCCTGAGGCAGACTAGTGTCCATGTTATACTGGTTCATGTCCTGCCTTAACTCTGTCCTGTCCTGAGGGAGACTAGTGTCCATGTCATACTGGTTCATGTCCTACCTTAACTCTGTCCTGTCCTGATGGAGACTAGTGTCCATGTCATACTGGTTCATGTCCTACCTTAACTCTGTCCTGAGGCAGACTAGTGTCCATGTCATACTGGTTCATGTCCTACCTTAACTCTGTCCTGTCCTGATGGAGACTAGTGTCCATGTCATACTGGTTCATGTCCTGCCTTAACTCTGTCCTGGCCTGAGGGAGACTAGTGTCCATGTCATACTGGTTCATGTCCTGCCTTAACTCTGTCCTGAGGCAGACTAGTGTCCATGTCATACTGGTTCATGTCCTGCCTTAACTCTGTCCTGTCCTGATGGAGACTAGTGTCCATGTTATACTGGTTCATGTCCTGCCTTAACTCTGTCCTGAGGCAGACTAGTGTCCATGTCATACTGGTTCATGTCCTGCCTTAACTCTGTCCTGAGGGCAGACTAGTGTCCATGTCATACTGGTTCATGTCCTGCCTTAACTCTGTCCTGTCCTGATGGAGACTAGTGTCCATGTCATACTGGTTCATGTCCTGCCTTAACTCTGTCCTCTCCTGATGGAGACTAGTGTCCATGTCATACTGGTTCATGTCCTGCCTTAACTCTGTCCTGTCCTGAGGCAGACTAGTGTCCATGTCATACTGGTTCATGTCCTGCCTTAACTCTGTCCTGTCCTGGGGAAGACTAGTGTCCATGTCATACTGGTTCATGTCCAGCCTTAACTCTGTCCTGTCCTGAGGCAGACTAGTGTCCATGTCATACTGGTTCATGTCCTGCCTTAACTCTGTCCTGAGGCAGACTAGTGTCCATGTCATACTGGTTCATGTCCTGCCTTAACTCTGTCCTGGGGCAGACTAGTGTCCATGTCATACTGGTTCATGTCCTGCCTTAACTCTGTCCTGTCCTGATGGAGACTAGTGTCCATGTTATACTGGTTCATGTCCTGCCTTAACTCTGTCCTGAGGCAGACTAGTGTCCATGTTATGGTGGTTCATGTCCTGCCTTAACTCTGTCCTGTCCTGAGGGAGACTAGTGTCCATGTTATACTGGTTCATGTCCTGCCTTAACTCTGTCCTGTCCTGAGGCAGACTAGTGTCCATGTCATACTGGTTCATGTCCTGCCTTAACTCTGTCCTGTCCTGAGGCAGACTAGTGTCCATGTCATACTGGTTCATGTCCTGCCTTAACTCTGTCCTGTCCTGATGGAGACTAGTGTCCATGTCATACTGGTTCATGTCCTGCCTTAACTCTGTCCTGTCCTGAGGCAGACTAGTGTCCATGTTATACTGGTTCATGTCCTGCCTTAACTCTGTCCTGTCCTGGGGCAGACTAGTGTCCATGTCATACTGGTTCATGTCCTGCCTTAACTCTGTCCTGGCCTGAGGGAGACTAGTGTCCATGTCATACTGGTTCATGTCCTGCCTTAACTCTGTCCTGAGGCAGACTAGTGTCCATGTCATACTGGTTCATGTCCTACATTAACTCTGTCCTGTCCTGGGGCAGACTAGTGTCCATGTCATACTGGTTCATGTCCTACCTTAACTCTGTCTCTGAGGCAGACTAGTGTCCATGTCATACTGGTTCATGTCCTGCCTTAACTCTGTCCTGATGGAGACTAGTGTCCATGTCATACTGGTTCATGTCCTGCCTTAACTCTGTCCTATCCTGAGGCAGACTAGTGTCCATGTCATACTGGTTCATGTCCTGCCTTAACTCTGTCCTGTCCTGATGGAGACTAGTGTCCATGTCATACTGGTTCATGTCCTGCCTTAACTCTGTCCTGGGGCAGACTAGTGTCCATGTTATACTGGTTCATGTCCTGCCTTAACTCTGTCCTGAGGGCAGACTAGTGTCCATGTTATGGTGGTTCATGTCCTACCTTAACTCTGTCCTGATGGAGACTAGTGTCCATGTCATACTGGTTCATGTCCTACCTTAACTCTGTCCTGATGGAGACTAGTGTCCATGTCATACTGGTTCATGTCCTGCCTTAACTCTGTCCTGTCCTGATGGAGACTAGTGTCCATGTCATACTGGTTCATGTCCTGCCTTAACTCTGTCCTGAGGCAGACTAGTGTCCATGTTATACTGGTTCATGTCCTGCCTTAACTCTGTCCTGAGGCAGACTAGTGTCCATGTTATGGTGGTTCATGTCCTACCTTAACTCTGTCCTGATGGAGACTAGTGTCCATGTCATACTGGTTCATGTCCTACCTTAACTCTGTCCTGTCCTGGGGCAGACTAGTGTCCATGTCATACTGGTTCATGCCCTGCCTTAACTCTGTCCTGTCCTGATGGAGACTAGTGTCCATGTCATACTGGTTCATGTCCTGCCTTAACTCTGTCCTGAGGCAGACTAGTGTCCATGTTATACTGGTTCATGTCCTGCCTTAACTCTGTCCTGAGGCAGACTAGTGTCCATGTTATGGTAGTTCATGTCCTACCTTAACTCTGTCCTGATGGAGACTAGTGTCCATGTCATACTGGTTCATGTCCTACCTTAACTCTGTCCTGTCCTGGGGGCAGACTAGTGTCCATGTCATACTGGTTCATGTCCCTACCTTAACTCTGTCCTGAGGCAGACTAGTGTTCATGTCATACTGGTTCATGTCCTACCTTAACTCTGTCCTGAGGCAGACTAGTGTCCATGTCATACTGGTTCATGTCTCTGCCTTAACTTGCCTGTCCTGGGGCAGACTAGGGTGTCCATGTCATACTGGTTAATGTCCTGCCTTAACTCTGTCCTGTCCTGAGGCAGACTAGTGTCCATGTCATACTGGTTCATGTCCTACCTTAACTCTGTCCTGAGGGCAGACTAGTGTCCATGTCATACTGGTTCATGTCCTACCTTAACTCTGTCCTGTCCTGGGGCAGACTAGTGTCCATGTCATACTGGTTCATGTCCTACCTTAACTCTGTCCTGAGGCAGACTAGTGTCCATGTCATACTGGTTCATGTCCTACCTTAACTCTGTCCTGAGGCAGACTAGTGTCCATGTCATACTGGTTCATGTCCTACCTTAACTCTGTCCTGAGGCAGACTAGTGTCCATGTCATACTGGTTCATGTCCTACCTTAACTATGTCCTGATGGAGAATAGTGTCCATGTCATACTGGTTCATGTCCTGCCTTAACTCTGTCCTGTCCTGATGGAAACTAGTGTCCATGTCATACTGAATCATGTCCTGCCTTAACTCTGTCCTGAGGCAGACTAGTGTCCATGTTATACTGGTTCATGTCCTGCCTTAACTCTGTCCTGTCCTGAGGGAGACTAGTGTCCATGTCATACTGGTTCATGTCCTACCTTAACTCTGTCCTGAGGCAGACTAGTGTCCATGTGCATACTGGTTCATGTCCTACCTTAACTCTGTCCTGTCCTGGGGCAGACTAGTGTCCATGTCATACTGGTTCATGTCCTACCTTAACTCTGTCCTGTCCTGATGGAGACTAGTGTCCATGTCATACTGGTTCATGTCCTGCCTTAACTCTGTCCTGGCCTGAGGGAGACTAGTGTCCATGTCATACTGGTTCATGTCCTGCCTTAACTCTGTCCTGAGGCAGACTAGTGTCCATGTTATACTGGTTCATGTCCTGCCTTAACTCTGTCCTGAGGCAGACTAGTGTCCATGTCATACTGGTTCATGTCCTACCTTAACTCTGTCCTGTCCTGGGGCAGACTAGTGTCCATGGTCATACTGGTTCATGTCCTACCTTAACTCTGTCCTGTCCTGATGGAGACTAGTGTCCATGTCATACTGGTTCATGTCCTGCCTTAACTCTGTCCTGAGGCAGACTAGTGTCCATGTTATACTGGTTCATGTCCTGCCTTAACTCTGTCCTGAGGCAGACTAGTGTCCATGTTATGGTGGTTCATGTCCTACCTTAACTCTGTCCTGATGGAGACTAGTGTCCATGTCGTACTGGTTCATGTCCTACCTTAACTCTGTCCTGTCCTGGGGCAGACTAGTGTCCATGTCATACTGGTTCATGTCCTACCTTAACTCTGTCCTGAGGGCAGACTAGTGTCCATGTCATACTGGTTCATGTCCTACCTTAACTCTGTCCTGTCCTGGGGCAGACTAGTGTCCATGTCATACTGGTTCATGTCCTACCTTAACTCTGTCCTGAGGCAGACTAGTGTCCATGTCATACTGGTTCAAGTCCTGCCTTAACTCTGTCCTGAGGCAGACTAGTGTCCATGTTATGGTGGTTCATGTCCTACCTTAACTCTGTCCTGATGGAGACTAGTGTCCATGTCATACTGGTTCATGTCCTGCCTTAACTCTGTCCTGTCCTGAGGCAGACTAGTGTCCATGTCATACTGGTTCATGTCCTGCCTTAACTCTGTCCTGTCCTGAGGCAGACTAGTGTCCATGTCATACTGGTTCATGTCCTGCCTTAACTCTGTCCTGAGGCAGACTAGTGTCCATGTCATACTGGTTCATGTCCTGCCTTAACTCTGTCCTGAGGCAGACTAGTGTCCATGTCATACTGGTTCATGTCCTGCCTTAACTCTGTCCTGAGGCAGACTAGTGTCCATGTCATACTGGTTAATGTCCTACCTTAACTCTGTCCTGATGGAGACTAGTGTCCATGTCATACTGGTTCATGTCCTGCCTTAACTCTGTCCTGAGGCAGACTAGTGTCCATGTTATACTGGTTCATGTCCTGCCTTAACTCTGTCCTGTCCTGAGGGAGACTAGTGTCCATGTCATACTGGTTCATGTCCTACCTTAACTCTGTCCTGTCCTGATGGAGACTAGTGTCCATGTCATACTGGTTCATGTCCTACCTTAACTCTGTCCTGAGGCAGACTAGTGTCCATGTCATACTGGTTCATGTCCTACCTTAACTCTGTCCTGTCCTGATGGAGACTAGTGTCCATGTCATACTGGTTCATGTCCTGCCTTAACTCTGTCCTGGCCTGAGGGAGACTAGTGTCCATGTCATACTGGTTCATGTCCTGCCTTAACTCTGTCCTGAGGCAGACTAGTGTCCATGTCATACTGGTTCATGTCCTGCCTTAACTCTGTCCTGTCCTGATGGAGACTAGTGTCCATGTTATACTGGTTCATGTCCTGCCTTAACTCTGTCCTGAGGCAGACTAGTGTCCATGTCATACTGGTTCATGTCCTGCCTTAACTCTGTCCTGAGGCAGACTAGTGTCCATGTCATACTGGTTCATGTCCTGCCTTAACTCTGTCCTGTCCTGATGGAGACTAGTGTCCATGTCATACTGGTTCATGTCCTGCCTTAACTCTGTCCTCTCCTGATGGAGACTAGTGTCCATGTCATACTGGTTCATGTCCTGCCTTAACTCTGTCCTGTCCTGAGGCAGACTAGTGTCCATGTCATACTGGTTCATGTCCTGCCTTAACTCTGTCCTGTCCTGGGGAAGACTAGTGTCCATGTCATACTGGTTCATGTCCAGCCTTAACTCTGTCCTGTCCTGAGGCAGACTAGTGTCCATGTCATACTGGTTCATGTCCTGCCTTAACTCTGTCCTGAGGCAGACTAGTGTCCATGTCATACTGGTTCATGTCCTGCTTTAACTCTGTCCTGAGGCAGACTAGTGTCCATGTCATACTGGTTCATGTCCTGCCTTAACTCTGTCCTGGCCTGAGGGAGACTAGTGTCCATGTCATACTGGTTCATGTCCTGCCTTAACTCTGTCCTGAGGCAGACTAGTGTCCATGTTATACTGGTTCATGTCCTACCTTATCTCTGTCCTGTCCTGGGGCAGACTAGTGTCCATGTCATACTGGTTCATGTCCTACCTTAACTCTGTCCTGATGGAGACTAGTGTCCATGTCATACTGGTTCATGTCCTGCCTTAACTCTGTCCTGAGGCAGACTAGTGTCCATGTTATACTGGTTCATGTCCTGCCTTAACTCTGTCCTGAGGCAGACTAGTGTCCATGTTATGGTGGTTCATGTCCTACCTTAACTCTGTCCTGATGGAGACTAGTGTCCATGTCATACTGGTTCATGTCCTACCTTAACTCTGTCCTGATGGAGACTAGTGTCCATGTCATACTGGTTCATGTCCTGCCTTAACTCTGTCCTGTCCTGATGGAGACTAGTGTCCATGTCATACTGGTTCATGTCCTGCCTTAACTCTGTCCTGAGGCAGACTAGTGTCCATGTTATACTGGTTCATGTCCTGCCTTAACTCTGTCCTGGAGGGCAGACTAGTGTCCATGTTATGGTGGTTCATGTCCTACCTTAACTCTGTCCTGATGGAGACTAGTGTCCATGTCATACTGGTTCATGTCCTACCTTAACTCTGTCCTGTCCTGGGGCAGACTAGTGTCCATGTCATACTGGTTCATGTCCTGCCTTAACTCTGTCCTGTCCTGATGGAGACTAGTGTCCATGTCATACTGGTTCATGTCCTGCCTTAACTCTGTCCTGAGGCAGACTAGTGTCCATGTTATACTGGTTCATGTCCTGCCTTAACTCTGTCCTGAGGCAGACTAGTGTCCATGTTATGGTAGTTCATGTCCTACCTTAACTCTGTCCTGATGGAGACTAGTGTCCATGTCATACTGGTTCATGTCCTACCTTAACTCTGTCCTGTCCTGGGGCAGACTAGTGTCCATGTCATACTGGTTCATGTCCTACCTTAACTCTGTCCTGAGGCAGACTAGTGTTCATGTCATACTGGTTCATGTCCTACCTTAACTCTGTCCTGAGGCAGACTAGTGTCCATGTCATACTGGTTCATGTCCTGCCTTAACTTTGTCCTGTCCTGGGGCAGACTAGTGTCCATGTCATACTGGTTAATGTCCTGCCTTAACTCTGTCCTGTCCTGAGGCAGACTAGTGTCCATGTCATACTGGTTCATGTCCTACCCTTAACTCTGTCCTGAGGCAGACTAGTGTCCATGTCATACTGGTTCATGTCCTACCTTAACTCTGTCCTGTCCTGGGGCAGACTAGTGTCCATGTCATACTGGTTCATGTCCTACCTTAACTCTGTCCTGAGGCAGACTAGTGTCCATGTCATACTGGTTCATGTCCTACCTTAACTCTGTCCTGAGGCAGACTAGTGTCCATGTCATACTGGTTCATGTCCTACCTTAACTCTGTCCTGAGGCAGACTAGTGTCCATGTCATACTGGTTCATGTCCTACCTTAACTCTGTCCTGATGGAGAATAGTGTCCATGTCATACTGGTTCATGTCCTGCCTTAACTCTGTCCTGTCCTGATGGAGACTAGTGTCCATGTCATACTGGTTCATGTCCTGCCTTAACTCTGTCCTGAGGCAGACTAGTGTCCATGTTATACTGGTTCATGTCCTGCCTTAACTCTGTCCTGTCCTGAGGGAGACTAGTGTCCATGTCATACTGGTTCATGTCCTACCTTAACTCTGTCCTGAGGCAGACTAGTGTCCATGTCATACTGGTTCATGTCCTACCTTAACTCTGTCCTGTCCTGGGGCAGACTAGTGTCCATGTCATACTGGTTCATGTCCTACCTTAACTCTGTCCTGTCCTGATGGAGACTAGTGTCCATGTCATACTGGTTCATGTCCTGCCTTAACTCTGTCCTGGCCTGAGGGAGACTAGTGTCCATGTCATACTGGTTCATGTCCTGCCTTAACTCTGTCCTGAGGCAGACTAGTGTCCATGTTATACTGGTTCATGTCCTGCCTTAACTCTGTCCTGAGGCAGACTAGTGTCCATGTCATACTGGTTCATGTCCTACCTTAACTCTGTCCTGTCCTGGGGCAGACTAGTGTCCATGTCATACTGGTTCATGTCCTACCTTAACTCTGTCCTGTCCTGATGGAGACTAGTGTCCATGTCATACTGGTTCATGTCCTGCCTTAACTCTGTCCTGAGGCAGACTAGTGTCCATGTTATACTGGTTCATGTCCTGCCTTAACTCTGTCCTGAGGCAGACTAGTGTCCATGTTATGGTGGTTCATGTCCTACCTTAACTCTGTCCTGATGGAGACTAGTGTCCATGTCGTACTGGTTCATGTCCTACCTTAACTCTGTCCTGTCCTGGGGCAGACTAGTGTCCATGTCATACTGGTTCATGTCCTACCTTAACTCTGTCCTGAGGCAGACTAGTGTCCATGTCATACTGGTTCATGTCCCTACCTTAACTCTGTCCTGTCCTGGGGCAGACTAGTGTCCATGTCATACTGGTTCATGTCCTACCTTAACTCTGTCCTGAGGCAGACTAGTGTCCATGTCATACTGGTTCAAGTCCTGCCTTAACTCTGTCCTGAGGCAGACTAGTGTCCATGTCATACTGGTTCATGTCCTGCCTTAACTCTGTCCTGTCCTGAGGCAGACTAGTGTCCATGTCATACTGGTTCATGTCTTGCCTTAACTCTGTCCTGAGGCAGACTAGTGTCCATGTCATACTGGTTCATGTCCTGCCTTAACTCTGTCCTGAGGCAGACTAGTGTCCATGTCATACTGGTTCATGTCCTGCCTTAACTCTGTCCTGAGGCAGACTAGTGTCCATGTCATACTGGTTAATGTCTACCTTAACTCTGTCCTGATGGAGACTAGTGTCCATGTCATACTGGTTCATGTCCTGCCTTAACTCTGTCCTGAGGCAGACTAGTGTCCATGTTATACTGGTTCATGTCCTGCCTTAACTCTGTCCTGTCCTGAGGGAGACTAGTGTCCATGTCATACTGGTTCATGTCCTACCTTAACTCTGTCCTGTCCTGATGGAGACTAGTGTCCATGTCATACTGGTTCATGTCCTACCTTAACTCTGTCCTGAGGCAGACTAGTGTCCATGTCATACTGGTTCATGTCCTACCTTAACTCTGTCCTGTCCTGATGGAGACTAGTGTCCATGTCATACTGGTTCATGTCCTGCCTTAACTCTGTCCTGGCCTGAGGGAGACTAGTGTCCATGTCATACTGGTTCATGTCCTGCCTTAACTCTGTCCTGAGGGCAGACTAGTGTCCATGTCATACTGGTTCATGTCCTGCCTTAACTCTGTCCTGTCCTGATGGAGACTAGTGTCCATGTTATACTGGTTCATGTCCTGCCTTAACTCTGTCCTGAGGCAGACTAGTGTCCATGTCATACTGGTTCATGTCCTGCCTTAACTCTGTCCTGAGGCAGACTAGTGTCCATGTCATACTGGTTCATGTCCTGCCTTAACTCTGTCCTGTCCTGATGGAGACTAGTGTCCATGTCATACTGGTTCATGTCCTGCCTTAACTCTGTCCTCTCCTGATGGAGACTAGTGTCCATGTCATACTGGTTCATGTCCTGCCTTAACTCTGTCCTGTCCTGAGGCAGACTAGTGTCCATGTCATACTGGTTCATGTCCTACCTTAACTCTGTCCTGTCCTGGGGCAGACTAGTGTCCATGTCATACTGGTTCATGTCCTACCTTAACTCTGTCCTGAGGCAGACTAGTGTCCATGTCATACTGGTTCATGTCCTGCCTTAACTCTGTCCTGAGGCAGACTAGTGTCCATGTCATACTGGTTCATGTCCTACCTTAACTCTGTCCTGAGGCAGACTAGTGTCCATGTCATACTGGTTCATGTCCTACCTTAACTATGTCCTGATGGAGAATAGTGTCACATGTCATACTGGTTCATGTCCTGCCTTAACTCTGTCCTGTCCTGATGGAGACTAGTGTCCATGTCATACTGGTTCATGTCCTGCCTTAACTCTGTCCTGAGGCAGACTAGTGTCCATGTTATACTGGTTCATGTCCTGCCTTAACTCTGTCCTGTCCTGAGGGAGACTAGTGTCCATGTCATACTGGTTCATGTCCTACCTTAACTCTGTCCTGAGGCAGACTAGTGTCCATGTCATACTGGTTCATGTCCTACCTTAACTCTGTCCTGTCCTGGGGCAGACTAGTGTCCATGTCATACTGGTTCATGTCCTACCTTAACTCTGTCCTGTCCTGATGGAGACTAGTGTCCATGTCATACTGGTTCATGTCCTGCCTTAACTCTGTCCTGGCCTGAGGGAGACTAGTGTCCATGTCATACTGGTTCATGTCCTGCCTTAACTCTGTCCTGAGGCAGACTAGTGTCCATGTTATACTGGTTCATGTCCTGCCTTAACTCTGTCCTGAGGCAGACTAGTGTCCATGTCATACTGGTTCATGTCCTACCTTAACTCTGTCCTGTCCTGGGGCAGACTAGTGTCCATGTCATACTGGTTCATGTCCTACCTTAACTCTGTCCTGTCCTGATGGAGACTAGTGTCCATGTCATACTGGTTCATGTCCTGCCTTAACTCTGTCCTGAGGCAGACTAGTGTCCATGTTATACTGGTTCATGTCCTGCCTTAACTCTGTCCTGAGGCAGACTAGTGTCCATGTTATGGTGGTTCATGTCCTACCTTAACTCTGTCCTGATGGAGACTAGTGTCCATGTCGTACTGGTTCATGTCCTACCTTAACTCTGTCCTGTCCTGGGGCAGACTAGTGTCCATGTCATACTGGTTCATGTCCTACCTTAACTCTGTCCTGAGGCAGACTAGTGTCCATGTCATACTGGTTCATGTCCTACCTTAACTCTGTCCTGTCCTGGGGCAGACTAGTGTCCATGTCATACTGGTTCATGTCCTACCTTAACTCTGTCCTGAGGCAGACTAGTGTCCATGTCATACTGGTTCAAGTCCTGCCTTAACTCTGTCCTGAGGCAGACTAGTGTCCATGTTATGGTGGTTCATGTCCTACCTTAACTCTGTCCTGATGGAGACTAGTGTCCATGTCATACTGGTTCATGTCCTGCCTTAACTCTGTCCTGTCCTGAGGCAGACTAGTGTCCATGTCATACTGGTTCATGTCCTGCCTTAACTCTGTCCTGTCCTGAGGCAGACTAGTGTCCATGTCATACTGGTTCATGTCCTGCCTTAACTCTGTCCTGAGGCAGACTAGTGTCCATGTCATACTGGTTCATGTCCTGCCTTAACTCTGTCCTGAGGCAGACTAGTGTCCATGTCATACTGGTTCATGTCCTGCCTTAACTCTGTCCTGAGGCAGACTAGTGTCCATGTCATACTGGTTAATGTCCTACCTTAACTCTGTCCTGATGGAGACTAGTGTCCATGTCATACTGGTTCATGTCCTGCCTTAACTCTGTCCTGAGGCAGACTAGTGTCCATGTTATACTGGTTCATGTCCTGCCTTAACTCTGTCCTGTCCTGAGGGAGACTAGTGTCCATGTCATACTGGTTCATGTCCTACCTTAACTCTGTCCTGTCCTGATGGAGACTAGTGTCCATGTCATACTGGTTCATGTCCTGCCTTAACTCTGTCCTGGCCTGAGGGAGACTAGTGTCCATGTCATACTGGTTCATGTCCTGCCTTAACTCTGTCCTGAGGCAGACTAGTGTCCATGTCATACTGGTTCATGTCCTGCCTTAACTCTGTCCTGTCCTGATGGAGACTAGTGTCCATGTTATACTGGTTCATGTCCTGCCTTAACTCTGTCCTGAGGCAGACTAGTGTCCATGTCATACTGGTTCATGTCCTGCCTTAACTCTGTCCTGAGGGCAGACTAGTGTCCATGTCATACTGGTTCATGTCCTGCCTTAACTCTGTCCTGTCCTGATGGAGACTAGTGTCCATGTCATACTGGTTCATGTCCTGCCTTAACTCTGTCCTCTCCTGATGGAGACTAGTGTCCATGTCATACTGGTTCATGTCCTGCCTTAACTCTGTCCTGTCCCGAGGCAGACTAGTGTCCATGTCATACTGGTTCATGTCCTGCCTTAACTCTGTCCTGTCCTGGGAAGACTAGTGTCCATGTCATACTGGTTCATGTCCAGCCTTAACTCTGTCCTGTCCTGAGGCAGACTAGTGTCCATGTCATACTGGTTCATGTCCTGCCCTTAACTCTGTCCTGAGGCAGACTAGTGTCCATGTCATACTGGTTCATGTCCTGCTTTAACTCTGTCCTGAGGCAGACTAGTGTCCATGTCATATTGGTTCATGTCCTGCCTTAACTCTGTCCTGGCCTGAGGGGAGACTAGTGTCCATGTCATACTGGTTCATGTCCTACCTTAACTCTGTCCTGAGGCAGACTAGTGTCCATGTCATACTGGTTCATGTCCTACCTTATCTCTGTCCTGTCCTGGGGCAGACTAGTGTCCATGTCATACTGGTTCATGTCCTACCTTAACTCTGTCCTGAGGCAGACTAGTGTCCATGTCATACTGGTTCATGTCCTGCCTTAACTCTGTCCTGAGGCAGACTAGTGTCCATGTTATGGTGGTTCATGTCCTACCTTAACTCTGTCCTGATGGAGACTAGTGTCCATGTCATACTGGTTCATGTCCTGCCTTAACTCTGTCCTGTCCTGAGGCAGACTAGTGTCCATGTCATACTGGTTCATGTCCTGCCTTAACTCTGTCCTGTCCTGAGGCAGACTAGTGTCCATGTCATACTGGTTCATGTCCTGCCTTAACTCTGTCCTGAGGCAGACTAGTGTCCATGTCATACTGGTTCATGTCCTGCCTTAACTCTGTCCTGAGGCAGACTAGTGTCCATGTCATACTGGTTCATGTCCTGCCTTAACTCTGTCCTGAGGCAGACTAGTGTCCATGTCATACTGGTTAATGTCCTACCTTAACTCTGTCCTGATGGAGACTAGTGTCCATGTCATACTGGTTCATGTCCTGCCTTAACTCTGTCCTGAGGCAGACTAGTGTCCATGTTATGGTGGTTCATGTCCTGCCTTAACTCTGTCCTGTCCTGAGGGAGACTAGTGTCCATGTTATACTGGTTCATGTCCTGCCTTAACTCTGTCCTGGGGCAGACTAGTGTCCATGTCATACTGGTTCATGTCCTACCTTAACTCTGTCCTGATGGAGACTAGTGTCCATGTCATACTGGTTCATGTCCTGCCTTAACTCTGTCCTGGGGCAGACTAGTGTCCATGTCATACTGGTTCATGTCCTGCCTTAACTCTGTCCTGTCCTGAGGCAGACTAGTGTCCATGTTATACTGGTTCATGTCCTGCCTTAACTCTGTCCTGTCCTGATGGAGACTAGTGTCCATGTTATACTGGTTCATGTCCTGCCTTAACTCTGTCCTGAGGCAGACTAGTGTCCATGTCATACTGGTTCATGTCCTGCCTTAACTCTGTCCTGAGGCAGACTAGTGTCCATGTTATACTGGTTCATGTCCTGCCTTAACTCTGTCCTGAGGCAGACTAGTGTCCATGTCATACTGGTTCATGTCCTGCCTTAACTCTGTCCTGGGGGCAGACTAGTGTCCATGTCATACTGGTTCATGTCCTGCCTTAACTCTGTCCTGTCCTGATGGAGACTAGTGTCCATGTTATACTGGTTCATGTCCTGCCTTAACTCTGTCCTGAGGCAGACTAGTGTCCATGTTATGGTGGTTCATGTCCTGCCTTAACTCTGTCCTGTCCTGAGGGGAGACTAGTGTCCATGTCATACTGGTTCATGTCCTGCCTTAACTCTGTCCTGTCCTGAGGCAGACTAGTGTCCATGTCATACTGGTTCATGTCCTGCCTTAACTCTGTCCTGTCCTGATGGAGACTAGTGTCCATGTCATACTGGTTCATGTCCTGCCTTAACTCTGTCCTGTCCTGAGGGCAGACTAGTGTCCATGTTATACTGGTTCATGTCCTGCCTTAACTCTGTCCTGTCCTGGGGCAGACTAGTGTCCATGTCATACTGGTTCATGTCCTGCCTTAACTCTGTCCTGGCCTGAGGGAGACTAGTGTCCATGTCATACTGGTTCATGTCCTGCCTTAACTCTGTCCTGAGGCAGACTAGTGTCCATGTCATACTGGTTCATGTCCTACCTTAACTCTGTCCTGTCCTGGGGCAGACTAGTGTCCATGTCATACTGGTTCATGTCCTACCTTAACTCTGTCCTGAGGCAGACTAGTGTCCATGTCATACTGGTTCATGTCCTGCCTTAACTCTGTCCTGATGGAGACTAGTGTCCATGTCATACTGGTTCATGTCCTGCCTTAACTCTGTCCTATCCTGAGGCAGACTAGTGTCCATGTCATACTGGTTCATGTCCTGCCTTAACTCTGTCCTGTCCTGATGGAGACTAGTGTCCATGTCATACTGGTTCATGTCCTGCCTTAACTCTGTCCTGAGGCAGACTAGTGTCCATGTTATACTGGTTCATGTCCTGCCTTAACTCTGTCCTGAGGCAGACTAGTGTCCATGTTATGGTGGTTCATGTCCTACCTTAACTCTGTCCTGATGGAGACTAGTGTCCATGTCATACTGGTTCATGTCCTACCTTAACTCTGTCCTGATGGGAGACTAGTGTCCATGTCATACTGGTTCATGTCCTGCCTTAACTCTGTCCTGTCCTGATGGAGACTAGTGTCCATGTCATACTGGTTCATGTCCTGCCTTAACTCTGTCCTGAGGCAGACTAGTGTCCATGTTATACTGGTTCATGTCCTGCCTTAATACTGTCCTGAGGCAGACTAGTGTCCATGTTATGGTGGTTCATGTCCTACCTTAACTCTGTCCTGATGGAGACTAGTGTCCATGTCATACTGGTTCATGTCCTACCTTAACTCTGTCCTGTCCTGGGGCAGACTAGTGTCCATGTCATACTGGTTCATGTCCTGCCTTAACTCTGTCCTGTCCTGATGGAGACTAGTGTCCATGTCATACTGGTTCATGTCCTGCCTTAACTCTGTCCTGAGGCAGACTAGTGTCCATGTTATACTGGTTCATGTCCTGCCTTAACTCTGTCCTGAGGCAGACTAGTGTCCATGTTATGGTGGTTCATGTCCTACCTTAACTCTGTCCTGATGGAGACTAGTGTCCATGTCATACTGGTTCATGTCCTACCTTAACTCTGTCCTGTCCTGGGGCAGACAGGTGTCCATGTCATACTGGTTCATGTCCTACCTTAACTCTGTCCTGAGGCAGACTAGTGTTCATGTCATACTGGTTCATGTCCTACCTTAACTCTGTCCTGTCCTGGGGCAGACTAGTGTCCATGTCATACTGGTTCATGTCCTACCTTAACTCTGTCCTGAGGCAGACTAGTGTCCATGTCATACTGGTTCATGTCCTGCCTTAACTTTTGTCCTGTCCTGGGGCAGACTAGTGTCCATGTCATACTGGTTAATGTCCTGCCTTAACTCTGTCCTGTCCTGAGGCAGACTAGTGTCCATGTCATACTGGTTCATGTCCTACCTTAACTCTGTCCTGAGGCAGACTAGTGTCCATGTCATACTGGTTCATGTCCTACCTTAACTCTGTCCTGTCCTGGGGCAGACTAGTGTCCATGTCATACTGGTTCATGTCCTACCTTAACTCTGTCCTGAGGCAGACTAGTGTCCATGTCATACTGGTTCATGTCCTACCTTAACTCTGTCCTGAGGCAGACTAGTGTCCATGTCATACTGGTTCATGTCCTACCTTAACTCTGTCCTGAGGCAGACTAGTGTCCATGTCATACTGGTTCATGTCCTGCCTTAACTCTGTCCTGTCCTGAGGCAGACTAGTGTCCATGTCATACTGGTTCATGTCCTGCCTTAACTCTGTCCTGTCCTGAGGCAGACTAGTGTCCATGTCATACTGGTTCATGTCCTGCCTTAACTCTGTCCTGAGGCAGACTAGTGTCCATGTCATACTGGTTCATGTCCTGCCTTAACTCTGTCCTGAGGCAGACTAGTGTCCATGTCATACTGGTTCATGTCCTGCCTTAACTCTGTCCTGAGGCAGACTAGTGTCCATGTCATACTGGTTAATGTCCTACCTTAACTCTGTCCTGATGGAGACTAGTGTCCATGTCATACTGGTTCATGTCCTGCCTTAACTCTGTCCTGAGGCAGACTAGTGTCCATGTTATGGTGGTTCATGTCCTGCCTTAGCTCTGTCCTGTCCTGAGGGAGACTAGTGTCCATGTTATACTGGTTCATGTCCTGCCTTAACTCTGTCCTGGGGCAGACTAGTGTCCATGTCATACTGGTTCATGTCCTACCTTAACTCTGTCCTGATGGAGACTAGTGTCCATGTCATACTGGTTCATGTCCTGCCTTAACTCTGTCCTGGGGCAGACTAGTGTCCATGTCATACTGGTTCATGTCCTGCCTTAACTCTGTCCTGTCCTGAGGCAGACTAGTGTCCATGTTATACTGGTTCATGTCCTGCCTTAACTCTGTCCTGTCCTGATGGAGACTAGTGTCCATGTTATACTGGTTCATGTCCTGCCTTAACTCTGTCCTGAGGCAGACTAGTGTCCATGTCATACTGGTTCATGTCCTGCCTTAACTCTGTCCTGAGGCAGACTAGTGTCCATGTTATACTGGTTCATGTCCTGCCTTAACTCTGTCCTGAGGCAGACTAGTGTCCATGTCATACTGGTTCATGTCCTGCCTTAACTCTGTCCTGGGGCAGACTAGTGTCCATGTCATACTGGTTCATGTCCTGCCTTAACTCTGTCCTGTCCTGATGGAGACTAGTGTCCATGTTATACTGGTTCATGTCCTGCCTTAACTCTGTCCTGAGGCAGACTAGTGTCCATGTTATGGTGGTTCATGTCCTGCCTTAACTCTGTCCTGTCCTGAGGGGAGACTAGTGTCCATGTTATACTGGTTCATGTCCTGCCTTAACTCTGTCCTGTCCTGAGGCAGACTAGTGTCCATGTCATACTGGTTCATGTCCTGCCTTAACTCTGTCCTGTCCTGAGGCAGACTAGTGTCCATGTCATACTGGTTCATGTCCTGCCTTAACTCTGTCCTGTCCTGATGGAGACTAGTGTCCATGTCATACTGGTTCATGTCCTGCCTTAACTCTGTCCTGTCCTGAGGCAGACTAGTGTCCATGTTATACTGGTTCATGTCCTGCCTTAACTCTGTCCTGTCCTGGGGCAGACTAGTGTCCATGTCATACTGGTTCATGTCCTGCCTTAACTCTGTCCTGGCCTGAGGGAGACTAGTGTCCATGTCATACTGGTTCATGTCCTGCCTTAACTCTGTCCTGAGGCAGACTAGTGTCCATGTCATACTGGTTCATGTCCTACCTTAACTCTGTCCTGTCCTGGGGCAGACTAGTGTCCATGTCATACTGGTTCATGTCCTACCTTAACTCTGTCCTGAGGCAGACTAGTGTCCATGTCATACTGGTTCATGTCCTGCCTTAACTCTGTCCTGATGGAGACTAGTGTCCATGTCATACTGGTTCATGTCCTGCCTTAACTCTGTCCTATCCTGAGGCAGACTAGTGTCCATGTCATACTGGTTCATGTCCTGCCTTAACTCTGTCCTGTCCTGATGGAGACTAGTGTCCATGTCATACTGGTTCATGTCCTGCCTTAACTCTGTCCTGAGGCAGACTAGTGTCCATGTTATACTGGTTCATGTCCTGCCTTAACTCTGTCCTGAGGCAGACTAGTGTCCATGTTATGGTGGTTCATGTCCTACCTTAACTCTGTCCTGATGGAGACTAGTGTCCATGTCATACTGGTTCATGTCCTACCTTAACTCTGTCCTGATGGAGACTAGTGTCCATGTCATACTGGTTCATGTCCTGCCTTAACTCTGTCCTGTCCTGATAGAGACTAGTGTCCATGTCATACTGGTTCATGTCCTGCCTTAACTCTGTCCTGAGGCAGACTAGTGTCCATGTTATACTGGTTCATGTCCTGCCTTAACTCTGTCCTGAGGCAGACTAGTGTCCATGTTATGGTGGTTCATGTCCTACCTTAACTCTGTCCTGATGGAGACTAGTGTCCATGTCATACTGGTTCATGTCCTACCTTAACTCTGTCCTGTCCTGGGGCAGACTAGTGTCCATGTCATACTGGTTCATGTCCTGCCTTAACTCTGTCCTGTCCTGATGGAGACTAGTGTCCATGTCATACTGGTTCATGTCCTGCCTTAACTCTGTCCTGAGGCAGACTAGTGTCCATGTTATACTGGTTCATGTCCTGCCTTAACTCTGTCCTGAGGCAGACTAGTGTCCATGTTATGGTTGTTCATGTCCTACCTTAACTCTGTCCTGATGGAGATTAGTGTCCATGTCATACTGGTTCATGTCCTACCTTAACTCTGTCCTGTCCTGGGGCAGACTAGTGTCCATGTCATACTGGTTCATGTCCTACCTTAACTCTGTCCTGAGGCAGACTAGTGTTCATGTCATACTGGTTCATGTCCTACCTTAACTCTGTCCTGTCCTGGGGCAGACTAGTGTCCATGTCATACTGGTTCATGTCCTACCTTAACTCTGTCCTGAGGCAGACTAGTGTCCATGTCATACTGGTTCATGTCCTGCCTTAACTTTGTCCTGTCCTGGGGCAGACTAGTGTCCATGTCATACTGGTTAATGTCCTGCCTTAACTCTGTCCTGTCCTGAGGCAGACTAGTGTCCATGTCATACTGGTTCATGTCCTACCTTAACTCTGTCCTGAGGCAGACTAGTGTCCATGTCATACTGGTTCATGTCCTACCTTAACTCTGTCCTGTCCTGGGGCAGACTAGTGTCCATGTCATACTGGTTCATGTCCTACCTTAACTCTGTCCTGAGGCAGACTAGTGTTCATGTCATACTGGTTCATGTCCTACCTTAACTCTGTCCTGAGGCAGACTAGTGTCCATGTCATACTGGTTCATGTCCTACCTTAACTCTGTCCTGAGGCAGACTAGTGTCCATGTCATACTGGTTCATGTCCTACCTTAACTCTGTCCTGATGGAGAATAGTGTCCATGTCATACTGGTTCATGTCCTGCCTTAACTCTGTCCTGTCCTGATGGAGACTAGTGTCCATGTCATACTGGTTCATGTCCTGCCTTAACTCTGTCCTGAGGCAGACTAGTGTCCATGTTATACTGGTTCATGTCCTGCCTTAACTCTGTCCTGTCCTGAGGGAGACTAGTGTCCATGTCATACTGGTTCATGTCCTACCTTAACTCTGTCCTGAGGCAGACTAGTGTCCATGTCATACTGGTTCATGTCCTACCTTAACTCTGTCCTGTCCTGGGGCAGACTAGTGTCCATGTCATACTGGTTCATGTCCTACCTTAACTCTGTCCTGTCCTGATGGAGACTAGTGTCCATGTCATACTGGTTCATGTCCTGCCTTAACTCTGTCCTGGCCTGAGGGAGACTAGTGTCCATGTCATACTGGTTCATGTCCTGCCTTAACTCTGTCCTGAGGCAGACTAGTGTCCATGTTATACTGGTTCATGTCCTGCCTTAACTCTGTCCTGAGGCAGACTAGTGTCCATGTCATACTGGTTCATGTCCTACCTTAACTCTGTCCTGTCCTGGGGGCAGACTAGTGTCCATGTCATACTGGTTCATGTCCTACCTTAACTCTGTCCTGTCCTGATGGAGACTAGTGTCCATGTCATACTGGTTCATGTCCTGCCTTAACTCTGTCCTGAGGCAGACTAGTGTCCATGTTATACTGGTTCATGTCCTGCCTTAACTCTGTCCTGAGGCAGACTAGTGTCCATGTTATGGTGGTTCATGTCCTACCTTAACTCTGTCCTGATGGAGACTAGTGTCCATGTCGTACTGGTTCATGTCCTACCTTAACTCTGTCCTGTCCTGGGGCAGACTAGTGTCCATGTCATACTGGTTCATGTCCTACCTTAACTCTGTCCTGAGGCAGACTAGTGTCCATGTCATACTGGTTCATGTCCTACCTTAACTCTGTCCTGTCCTGGGGCAGACTAGTGTCCATGTCATACTGGTTCATGTCCTACCTTAACTCTGTCCTGAGGCAGACTAGTGTCCATGTCATACTGGTTCAAGTCCTGCCTTAACTCTGTCCTGAGGCAGACTAGTGTCCATGTTATGGTGGTTCATGTCCTACCTTAACTCTGTCCTGATGGAGACTAGTGTCCATGTCATACTGGTTCATGTCCTGCCTTAACTCTGTCCTGTCCTGAGGCAGACTAGTGTCCATGTCATACTGGTTCATGTCCTGCCTTAACTCTGTCCTGTCCTGAGGCAGACTAGTGTCCATGTCATACTGGTTCATGTCCTGCCTTAACTCTGTCCTGAGGCAGACTAGTGTCCATGTCATACTGGTTCATGTCCTGCCTTAACTCTGTCCTGAGGCAGACTAGTGTCCATGTCATACTGGTTCATGTCCTGCCTTAACTCTGTCCTGAGGCAGACTAGTGTCCATGTCATACTGGTTAATGTCCTACCTTAACTCTGTCCTGATGGAGACTAGTGTCCATGTCATACTGGTTCATGTCCTGCCTTAACTCTGTCCTGAGGCAGACTAGTGTCCATGTTATACTGGTTCATGTCCTGCCTTGACTCTGTCCTGTCCTGAGGGGAGACTAGTGTCCATGTCATACTGGTTCATGTCCTACCTTAACTCTGTCCTGTCCTGATGGAGACTAGTGTCCATGTCATACTGGTTCATGTCCTACCTTAACTTTGTCCTGAGGCAGACTAGTGTCCATGTCATACTGGTTCATGTCCTACCTTAACTCTGTCCTGTCCTGATGGAGACTAGTGTCCATGTCATACTGGTTCATGTCCTGCCTTAACTCTGTCCTGGCCTGAGGGAGACTAGTGTCCATGTCATACTGGTTCATGTCCTGCCTTAACTCTGTCCTGAGGCAGACTAGTGTCCATGTCATACTGGTTCATGTCCTGCCTTAACTCTGTCCTGTCCTGATGGAGACTAGTGTCCATGTTATACTGGTTCATGTCCTGCCTTAACTCTGTCCTGAGGCAGACTAGTGTCCATGTCATACTGGTTCATGTCCTGCCTTAACTCTGTCCTGAGGCAGACTAGTGTCCATGTCATACTGGTTCATGTCCTGCCTTAACTCTGTCCTGTCCTGATGGAGACTAGTGTCCATGTCATACTGGTTCATGTCCTGCCTTAACTCTGTCCTGTCCTGATGGAGACTAGTGTCCATGTCATACTGGTTCATGTCCTGCCTTAACTCTGTCCTGTCCTGAGGCAGACTAGTGTCCATGTCATACTGGTTCATGTCCTGCCTTAACTCTGTCCTGTCCTGGGGCAGACTAGTGTCCATGTCATACTGGTTCATGTCCAGCCTTAACTCTGTCCTGTCCTGAGGCAGACTAGTGTCCATGTCATACTGGTTCATGTCCTGCCTTAACTCTGTCCTGAGGCAGACTAGTGTCCATGTCATACTGGTTCATGTCCTGCCTTAACTCTGTCCTGAGGCAGACTAGTGTCCATGTCATACTGGTTCATGTCCTGCCTTAACTCTGTCCTGGCCTGAGGGGAGACTAGTGTCCATGTCATACTGGTTCATGTCCTACCTTAACTCTGTCCTGAGGGCAGACTAGTGTCCATGTCATACTGGTTCATGTCCTGCCTTAACTCTGTCCTGTCCTGATGGAGACTAGTGTCCATGTCATACTGGTTCATGTCCTGCCTTAACTCTGTCCTGAGGCAGACTAGTGTCCATGTTATACTGGTTCATGTCCTACTTTAACTCTGTCCTGTCCTGAGGCAGACTAGTGTCCATGTCATACTGGTTCATGTCCTGCCTTAACTCTGTCCTGTCTGATGGAGACTAGTGTCCATGTCATACTGGTTCATGTCCTGCCTTAACTCTGTCCTGAGGCAGACTAGTGTCCATGTTATACTGGTTCATGTCCTGCCTTAACTCTGTCCTGAGGCAGACTAGTGTCCATGTTATGGTGGTTCATGTCCTACCTTAACTCTGTCCTGATGGAGACTAGTGTCCATGTCATACTGGTTCATGTCCTACCTTAACTCTGTCCTGATGGAGACTAGTGTCCATGTCATACTGGTTCATGTCCTGCCTTAACTCTGTCCTGTCCTGATGGAGACTAGTGTCCATGTCATACTGGTTCATGTCCTGCCTTAACTCTGTCCTGAGGCAGACTAGTGTCCATGCTATACTGGTTCATGTCCTGCCTTAACTCTGTCCTGAGGCAGACTAGTGTCCATGTTATGGTGGTTCATGTCCTACCTTAACTCTGTCCTGATGGAGACTAGTGTCCATGTCATACTGGTTCATGTCCTACCTTAACTCTGTCCTGTCCTGGGGCAGACTAGTGTCGATGTCATACTGGTTCATGTCCTGCCTTAACTCTGTCCTGTCCTGATGGAGACTAGTGTCCATGTCATACTGGTTCATGTCCTGCCTTAACTCTGTCCTGAGGCAGACTAGTGTCCATGTTATACTGGTTCATGTCCTGCCTTAACTCTGTCCTGAGGCAGACTAGTGTCCATGTTATGGTGGTTCATGTCCTACCTTAACTCTGTCCTGATGGAGACTAGTGTCCATGTCATACTGGTTCATGTCCTACCTTAACTCTGTCCTGTCCTGGGGCAGACTAGTGTCCATGTCATACTGGTTCATGTCCTACCTTAACTCAGTCCTGAGGCAGACTAGTGTCCATGTCATACTGGTTCATGTCCTACCTTAACTCTGTCCTGTCCTGGGGCAGACTAGTGTCCATGTCATACTGGTTCATGTCCTACCTTAACTCTGTCCTGAGGCAGACTAGTGTCCATGTCATACTGGTTCATGTCTCTGCCTTAACTCTGTCCCTGAGGCAGACTAGTGTCCATGTCATACTGCTTCATGTCCTGCCTTAACTCTGTCCTGAGGGCAGACTAGTGTCCATGTCATACTGGTTCATGTCCTGCCTTAACTCTGTCCTGGCCTGAGGGAGACTAGTGTCCATGTCATACTGGTTCATGTCCTACCTTAACTCTGTCCTGAGGCAGACTAGTGTCCATGTCATACTGGTTCATGTCCTGCCTTAACTCTGTCCTGAGGGCAGACTAGTGTCCATGTCATACTGGTTCATGTCCTGCCTTAACTCTGTCCTGTCCTGATGGAGACTAGTGTCCATGTCATACTGGTTCATGTCCTGCCTTAACTCTGTCCTGTCCTGATGGAGACTAGTGTCCATGTCATACCTGGTTCATGTCCTGCCTTAACTCTGTCCTGTACTGAGGCAGACTAGTGTCCATGTCATACTGGTTCATGTCCTGCCTTAACTCTGTCCTGTCCTGGGGCAGACTAGTGTCCATGTCATACTGGTTCATGTCCAGCCTTAACTCTGTCCTGTCCTGAGGCAGACTAGTGTCCATGTCATACTGGTTCATGTCCTGCCTTAACTCTGTCCTGAGGCAGACTAGTGTCCATGTCATACTGGTTCATGTCCTGCCTTAACTCTGTCCTGAGGCAGACTAGTGTCCATGTCATACTGGTTCATGTCCTGCCTTAACTCTGTCCTGTCCTGATGGAGACTAGTGTCCATGTTATACTGGTTCATGTCCTGCCTTAACTCTGTCCTGAGGCAGACTAGTGTCCATGTCATACTGGTTCATGTCCTGCCTTAACTCTGTCTTGAGGCAGACTAGTGTCCATGTCATACTGGTTCATGTCCTGCCTTAACTCTGTCCTGTCCTGATGGAGACGAGTGTCCATGTTATACTGGTTCATGTCCTGCCTTAACTCTGTCCTGAGGCAGACTAGTGTCCATGTCATACTGGTTCATGTCCTGCCTTAACTCTGTCCTGAGGCAGACTAGTGTCCATGTCATACTGGTTCATGTCCTGCCTTAACTCTGTCCTGTCCTGATGGAGACTAGTGTCCATGTCATACTGGTTCATGTCCTGCCTTAACTCTGTCCTGTCCTGATGGAGACTAGTGTCCATGTCATACTGGTTCATGTCCTGCCTTAACTCTGTCCAGTCCTGAGGCAGACTAGTGTCCATGTCATACTGGTTCATGTCCTGCCTTAACTCTGTCCTGTCCTGGGGCAGACTAGTGTCCATGTCATACTGGTTCATGTCCTGCCTTATCTCTGTCCTGTCCTGAGGCAGACTAGTGTCCATGTCATACTGGTTCATGTCCTGCCTTAACTCTGTCCTGAGGCAGACTAGTGTCCATGTCATACTGGTTCATGTCCTGCCTTAACTCTGTCCTGAGGCAGACTAGTGTCCATGTCATACTGGTTCATGTCCTGCCTTAACTCTGTCCTGGCCTGAGGGAGACTAGTGTCCATGTCATACTGGTTCATGTCCTACCTTAACTCTGTCCTGAGGCAGACTAGTGTCCATGTCATACTGGTTCATGTCCTGCCTTAACTCTGTCCTGTCCTGATGGAGACTAGTGTCCATGTCATACTGGTTCATGTCCTGCCTTAACTCTGTCCTGAGGCAGACTAGTGTCCATGTTATACTGGTTCATGTCCTACTTTAACTCTGTCCTGTCCTGAGGCAGACTAGTGTCCATGTCATACTGGTTCATGTCCTGCCTTAACTCTGTCCTGTCCTGATGGAGACTAGTGTCCATGTCATACTGGTTCATGTCCTGCCTTAACTCTGTCCTGAGGCAGACTAGTGTCCATGTTATACTGGTTCATGTCCTGCCTTAACTCTGTCCTGAGGCAGACTAGTGTCCATGTTATGGTGGTTCATGTCCTACCTTAACTCTGTCCTGATGGGAGACTAGTGTCCATGTCATACTGGTTCATGTCCTACCTTAACTCTGTCCTGTCCTGGGGCAGACTAGTGTCCATGTCATACTGGTTCATGTCCTACCTTAACTCAGTCCTGAGGCAGACTAGTGTCCATGTCATACTGGTTCATGTCCCACCTTAACTCTGTCCTGTCCTGGGGGCAGACTAGTGTCCATGTCATACTGGTTCATGTCCTACCTTAACTCTGTCCTGAGGCAGACTAGTGTCCATGTCATACTGGTTCATGTCCTGCCTTAACTCTGTCCTGAGGCAGACTAGTGTCCATGTCATACTGCTTCATGTCCTGCCTTAACTCTGTCCTGAGGCAGACTAGTGTCCATGTCATACTGGTTCATGTCCTGCCTTAACTCTGTCCTGGCCTGAGGGAGACTAGTGTCCATGTCATACTGGTTCATGTCCTACCTTAACTCTGTCCTGAGGCAGACTAGTGTCCATGTCATACTGGTTCATGTCCTGCCTTAACTCTGTCCTGAGGCAGACTAGTGTCCATGTCATACTGGTTCATGTCCTGCCTTAACTCTGTCCTGTCCTGATGGAGACTAGTGTCCATGTCATACTGGTTCATGTCCTGCCTTAACTCTGTCCTGTCCTGATGGAGACTAGTGTCCATGTCATACTGGTTCATGTCCTGCCTTAACTCTGTCCTGTCCTGAGGCAGACTAGTGTCCATGTCATACTGGTTCATGTCCTGCCTTAACTCTGTCCTGTCCTGGGGCAGACTAGTGTCCATGTCATACTGGTTCATGTCCAGCCTTAACTCTGTCCTGTCCTGAGGCAGACTAGTGTCCATGTCATACTGGTTCATGTCCTGCCTTAACTCTGTCCTGAGGCAGACTAGTGTCCATGTCATACTGGTTCATGTCCTGCCTTAACTCTGTCCTGAGCAGACTAGTGTCCATGTCATACTGGTTCATGTCCTACCTTAACTCTGTCCTGTCCTGATGGAGACTAGTGTCCATGTTATACTGGTTCATGTCCTGCCTTAACTCTGTCCTGAGGCAGACTAGTGTCCATGTCATACTGGTTCATGTCCTGCCTTAACTCTGTCCTGAGGCAGACTAGTGTCCATGTCATACTGGTTCATGTCCTGCCTTAACTCTGTCCTGTCCTGATGGAGACTAGTGTCCATGTTATACTGGTTCATGTCCTGCCTTAACTCTGTCCTGAGGCAGACTAGTGTCCATGTCATACTGGTTCATGTCCTGCCTTAACTCTGTCCTGAGGCAGACTAGTGTCCATGTCATACTGGTTCATGTCCTGCCTTAACTCTGTCCTGTCCTGATGGAGACTAGTGTCCATGTCATACTGGTTCATGTCCTGCCTTAACTCTGTCCTGTCCTGATGGAGACTAGTGTCCATGTCATACTGGTTCATGTCCTGCCTTAACTCTGTCCTGTCCTGAGGCAGACTAGTGTCCATGTCATACTGGTTCATGTCCTGCCTTAACTCTGTCCTGTCCTGGGGCAGACTAGTGTCCATGTCATACTGGTTCATGTCCAGCCTTAACTCTGTCCTGTCCTGAGGCAGACTAGTGTCCATGTCATACTGGTTCATGTCCTGCCTTAACTCTGTCCCTGAGGCAGACTAGTGTCCATGTCATACTGGTTCATGTCCTGCCTTAACTCTGTCCTGAGGCAGACTAGTGTCCATGTCATACTGGTTCATGTCCTGCCTTAACTCTGTCCTGGCCTGAGGGGAGACTAGTGTCCATGTCATACTGGTTCATGTCCTACCTTAACTCTGTCCTGAGGCAGACTAGTGTCCATGTCATACTGGTTCATGTCCTGCCTTAACTCTGTCCTGTCCTGATGGAGACTAGTGTCCATGTCATACTGGTTCATGTCCTGCCTTAACTCTGTCCTGAGGCAGACTAGTGTCCATGTTATACTGGTTCATGTCCTACTTTAACTCTGTCCTGTCCTGAGGCAGACTAGTGTCCATGTCATACTGGTTCATGTCCTGCCTTAACTCTGTCCTGTCCTGATGGAGACTAGTGTCCATGTCATACTGGTTCATGTCCTGCCTTAACTCTGTCCTGAGGCAGACTAGTGTCCATGTTATACTGGTTCATGTCCTGCCTTAACTCTGTCCTGAGGCAGACTAGTGTCCATGTTATGGTGGTTCATGTCCTACCTTAACTCTGTCCTGATGGAGACTAGTGTCCATGTCATACTGGTTCATGTCTCTACCTTAACTCTGTCCTGATGGAGACTAGTGTCCATGTCATACTGGTTCATGTCCTGCCTTAACTCTGTCCTGTCCTGATGGAGACTAGTGTCCATGTCATACTGGTTCATGTCCTGCCTTAACTCTGTCCTGAGGCAGACTAGTGTCCATGTTATACTGGTTCATGTCCTGCCTTAACTCTGTCCTGAGGGCAGACTAGTGTCCATGTTATGGTGGTTCATGTCCTACCTTAACTCTGTCCTGATGGAGACTAGTGTCCATGTCATACTGGTTCATGTCCTGCCTTAACTCTGTCCTGTCCTGATGGAGACTAGTGTCCATGTCATACTGGTTCATGTCCTGCCTTAACTCTGTCCTGAGGCAGACTAGTGTCCATGTTATACTGGTTCATGTCCTGCCTTAACTCTGTCCTGAGGCAGACTAGTGTCCATGTTATGGTGGTTCATGTCCTACCTTAACTCTGTCCTGATGGAGACTAGTGTCCATGTCATACTGGTTCATGTCCTACCTTAACTCTGTCCTGTCCTGGGGCAGACTAGTGTCCATGTCATATTGGTTCATGTCCTACCTTAACTCAGTCCTGAGGCAGACTAGTGTCCATGTCATACTGGTTCATGTCCTACCTTAACTCTGTCCTGTCCTGGGGCAGACTAGTGTCCATGTCATACTGGTTCATGTCCTACCTTAACTCTGTCCTGAGGCAGACTAGTGTCCATGTCATACTGGTTCATGTCCTGCCTTAACTCTGTCCTGAGGCAGACTAGTGTCCATGTCATACTGGTTCATGTCCTGCCTTAACTCTGTCCTGAGGCAGACTAGTGTCCATGTCATACTGGTTCATGTCCTGCCTTAACTCTGTCCTGGCCTGAGGGAGACTAGTGTCCATGTCATACTGGTTCATGTCCTACCTTAACTCTGTCCTGAGGCAGACTAGTGTCCATGTCATACTGGTTCATGTCCTGCCTTAACTCTGTCCTGTCCTGATGGAGACTAGTGTCCATGTCATACTGGTTCATGTCCTGCCTTAACTCTGTCCTGAGGCAGACTAGTGTCCATGTTATACTGGTTCATGTCCTACTTTAACTCTGTCCTGTCCTGAGGCAGACTAGTGTCCATGTCATACTGGTTCATGTCCTGCCTTAACTCTGTCCTGTCCTGATGGAGACTAGTGTCCATGTCATACTGGTTCATGTCCTGCCTTAACTCTGTCCTGAGGCAGACTAGTGTCCATGTTATACTGGTTCATGTCCTGCCTTAACTCTGTCCTGAGGCAGACTAGTGTCCATGTTATGGTGGTTCATGTCCTACCTTAACTCTGTCCTGATGGAGACTAGTGTCCATGTCATACTGGTTCATGTCCTACCTTAACTCTGTCCTGATGGAGACTAGTGTCCATGTCATACTGGTTCATGTCCTGCCTTAACTCTGTCCTGTCCTGATGGAGACTAGTGTCCATGTCATACTGGTTCATGTCCTGCCTTAACTCTGTCCTGAGGCAGACTAGTGTCCATGTTATACTGGTTCATGTCCTGCCTTAACTCTGTCCTGAGGCAGACTAGTGTCCATGTTATGGTGGTTCATGTCCTACCTTAACTCTGTCCTGATGGAGACTAGTGTCCATGTCATACTGGTTCATGTCCTACCTTAACTCTGTCCTGTCCTGGGGCAGACTAGTGTCCATGTCATACTGGTTCATGTCCTGCCTTAACTCTGTCCTGTCCTGATGGAGACTAGTGTCCATGTCATACTGGTTCATGTCCTGCCTTAACTCTGTCCTGAGGCAGACTAGTGTCCATGTTATACTGGTTCATGTCCTGCCTTAACTCTGTCCTGAGGCAGACTAGTGTCCATGTTATGGTGGTTCATGTCCTACCTTAACTCTGTCCTGATGGAGACTAGTGTCCATGTCATACTGGTTCATGTCCTACCTTAACTCTGTCCTGTCCTGGGGCAGACTAGTGTCCATGTCATACTGGTTCATGTCCTACCTTAACTCAGTCCTGAGGCAGACTAGTGTCCATGTCATACTGGTTCATGTCCTACCTTAACTCTGTCCTGTCCTGGGGCAGACTAGTGTCCATGTCATACTGGTTCATGTCCTACCTTAACTCTGTCCTGAGGCAGACTAGTGTCCATGTCATACTGGTTCATGTCCTGCCTTAACTCTGTCCTGAGGCAGACTAGTGTCCATGTCATACTGGTTCATGTCCTGCCTTAACTCTGTCCTGAGGCAGACTAGTGTCCATGTCATACTGGTTCATGTCCTGCCTTAACTCTGTCCTGGCCTGAGGGAGACTAGTGTCCATGTCATACTGGTTCATGTCCTACCTTAACTCTGTCCTGAGGCAGACTAGTGTCCATGTCATACTGGTTCTTGTCCTGCCTTAACTCTGTCCTGTCCTGATGGAGACTAGTGTCCATGTCATACTGGTTCATGTCCTGCCTTAACTCTGTCCTGAGGCAGACTAGTGTCCATGTTATACTGGTTCATGTCCTACTTTAACTCTGTCCTGTCCTGAGGCAGACTAGTGTCCATGTCATACTGGTTCATGTCCTGCCTTAACTCTGTCCTGTCCTGATGGAGACTAGTGTCCATGTCATACTGGTTCATGTCCTGCCTTAACTCTGTCTTGAGGCAGACTAGTGTCCATGTTATACTGGTTCATGTCCTGCCTTAACTCTGTCCTGAGGCAGACTAGTGTCCATGTTATGGTGGTTCATGTCCTACCTTAACTCTGTCCTGATGGAGACTAGTGTCCATGTCATACTGGTTCATGTCCTACCTTAACTCTGTCCTGATGGAGACTAGTGTCCATGTCATACTGGTTCATGTCCTGCCTTAACTCTGTCCTGTCCTGATGGAGACTAGTGTCCATGTCATACTGGTTCATGTCCTGCCTTAACTCTGTCCTGAGGCAGACTAGTGTCCATGTTATACTGGTTCATGTCCTGCCTTAACTCTGTCCTGAGGCAGACTAGTGTCCATGTTATGGTGGTTCATGTCCTACCTTAACTCTGTCCTGATGGAGACTAGTGTCCATGTCATACTGGTTCATGTCCTACCTTAACTCTGTCCTGTCCTGGGGCAGACTAGTGTCCATGTCATACTGGTTCATGTCCTGCCTTAACTCTGTCCTGTCCTGATGGAGACTAGTGTCCATGTCATACTGGTTCATGTCCTGCCTTAACTCTGTCCTGATGGAGACTAGTGTCCATGTCATACTGGTTCATGTCCTACCTTAACTCTGTCCTGTCCTGGGGCAGACTAGTGTCCATGTCATACTGGTTCATGTCCTACCTTAACTCAGTCCTGAGGCAGACTAGTGTCCATGTCATACTGGTTCATGTCCTACCTTAACTCTGTCCTGTCCTGGGGCAGACTAGTGTCCATGTCATACTGGTTCATGTCCTACCTTAACTCTGTCCTGAGGCAGACTAGTGTCCATGTCATACTGGTTCATGTCCTGCCTTAACTCTGTCCTGTCCTGGGGCAGACTAGTGTCCATGTCACACTGGTTAATGTCCTGCCTTAACTCTGTCCTGTCCTGAGGCAGACTAGTGTCCATGTCATACTGGTTCATGTCCTACCTTAACTCTGTCCTGGGGCAGACTAGTGTCCATGTCATACTGGTTCATGTCCTACCTTAACTCTGTCCTGAGGCAGACTAGTGTCCATGTCATACTGGTTCATGTCCTACCTTAACTCTGTCCTGAGGCAGACTAGTGTCCATGTCATACTGGTTCATGTCCTACCTTAACTCTGTCCTGAGGCAGACTAGTGTCCATGTCATACTGGTTCATGTCCTACCTTAACTCTGTCCTGATGGAGAATAGTGTCCATGTCATACTGGTTCATGTCCTGCCTTAACTCTGTCCTGTCCTGATGGAGACTAGTGTCCATGTCATACTGGTTCATGTCCTGCCTTAACTCTGTCCTGAGGCAGACTAGTGTCCATGTTATACTGGTTCATGTCCTGCCTTAACTCTGTCCTGTCCTGAGGGGAGACTAGTGTCCATGTCATACTGGTTCATGTCCTACCTTAACTCTGTCCTGAGGCAGACTAGTGTCCATGTCATACTGGTTCATGTCCTACCTTAACTCTGTCCTGTCCTGGGGCAGACTAGTGTCCATGTCATACTGGTTCATGTCCTACCTTAACTCTGTCCTGTCCTGATGGAGACTAGTGTCCATGTCATACTGGTTCATGTCCTGCCTTAACTCTGTCCTGGCCTGAGGGAGACTAGTGTCCATGTTATACTGGTTCATGTCCTGCCTTAACTCTGTCCTGAGGCAGACTAGTGTCCATGTCATACTGGTTCATGTCCTACCTTAACTCTGTCCTGTCCTGGGGCAGACTAGTGTCCATGTCATACTGGTTCATGTCCTACCTTAACTCTGTCCTGTCCTGGGGCAGACTAGTGTCCATGTCATACTGGTTCATGTCCTACCTTAACTCTGTCCTGAGGCAGACTAGTGTCCATGTCATACTGGTTCATGTCCTACCTTAACTCTGTCCTGTCCTGGGGGCAGACTAGTGTCCATGTCATACTGGTTCATGTCCTACCTTAACTCTGTCCTGAGGCAGACTAGTGTCCATGTCATACTGGTTCATGTCCTGCCTTAACTCTGTCCTGAGGCAGACTAGTGTCCATGTTATGGTGGTTCATGTCCTACCTTAACTCTGTCCTGATGGAGACTAGTGTCCATGTCATACTGGTTCATGTCCTGCCTTAACTCTGTCCTGTCCTGAGGCAGACTAGTGTCCATGTCATACTGGTTCATGTCCTGCCTTAACTCTGTCCTGTCCTGAGGCAGACTAGTGTCCATGTCATACTGGTTCATGTCCTGCCTTAACTCTGTCCTGAGGGCAGACTAGTGTCCATGTCATACTGGTTCATGTCCTGCCTTAACTCTGTCCTGAGGTAGACTAGTGTCCATGTCATACTGGTTCATGTCCTGCCTTAACTCTGTCCTGAGGCAGACTAGTGTCCATGTCATACTGGTTAATGTCCTACCTTAACTCTGTCCTGATGGAGACTAGTGTCCATGTCATACTGGTTCATGTCCTGCCTTAACTCTGTCCTGAGGCAGACTAGTGTCCATGTTATACTGGTTCATGTCCTGCCTTAACTCTGTCCTGTCCTGAGGGAGACTAGTGTCCATGTCATACTGGTTCATGTCCTACCTTAACTCTGTCCTGTCCTGATGGAGACTAGTGTCCATGTCATACTGGTTCATGTCCTACCTTAACTCTGTCCTGAGGCAGACTAGTGTCCATGTCATACTGGTTCATGTCCTACCTTAACTCTGTCCTGTCCTGATGGAGACTAGTGTCCATGTCATACTGGTTCATGTCCTGCCTTAACTCTGTCCTGGCCTGAGGGAGACTAGTGTCCATGTCATACTGGTTCATGTCCTGCCTTAACTCTGTCCTGAGGCAGACTAGTGTCCATGTTATACTGGTTCATGTCCTGCCTTAACTCTGTCCTGAGGCAGACTAGTGTCCATGTCATACTGGTTCATGTCCTACCTTAACTCTGTCCTGTCCTGGGGCAGACTAGTGTCCATGTCATACTGGTTCATGTCCTACCTTAACTCTGTCCTGTCCTGATGGAGACTAGTGTCCATGTCATACTGGTTCATGTCCTGCCTTAACTCTGTCCTGGCCTGAGGGAGACTAGTGTCCATGTCATACTGGTTCATGTCCTGCCTTAACTCTGTCCTGAGGCAGACTAGTGTCCATGTCATACTGGTTCATGTCCTGCCTTAACTCTGTCCTGTCCTGATGGAGACTAGTGTCCATGTTATACTGGTTCATGTCCTGCCTTAACTCTGTCCTGAGGCAGACTAGTGTCCATGTCATACTGGTTCATGTCCTGCCTTAACTCTGTCCTGAGGCAGACTAGTGTCCATGTCATACTGGTTCATGTCCTGCCTTAACTCTGTCCTGTCCTGATGGAGACTAGTGTCCATGTCATACTGGTTCATGTCCTGCCTTAACTCTGTCCTGTCCTGATGGAGACTAGTGTCCATGTCATACTGGTTCATGTCCTGCCTTAACTCTGTCCTGTCCTGAGGCAGACTAGTGTCCATGTCATACTGTTTCATGTCCTGCCTTAACTCTGTCCTGTCCTGGGGCAGACTAGTGTCCATGTCATACTGGTTCATGTCCTGCCTTAACTCTGTCCTGTCCTGGGGCAGACTAGTGTCCATGTCATACTGGTTCATGTCCAGCCTTAACTCTGTCCTGTCCTGAGGCAGACTAGTGTCCATGTCATACTGGTTCATGTCCTGCCTTAACTCTGTCCTGAGGCAGACTAGTGTCCATGTCATACTGGTTCATGTCCTGCCTCAACTCTGTCCTGAGGCAGACTAGTGTCCATGTCATACTGGTTCATGTCCTGCCTTAACTCTGTCCTGGCCTGAGGGAGACTAGTGTCCATGTCATACTGGTTCATGTCCTACCTTAACTCTGTCCTGAGGCAGACTAGTGTCCATGTCATACTGGTTCATGTCCTGCCTTAACTCTGTCCTGTCCTGATGGAGACTAGTGTCCATGTCATACTGGTTCATGTCCTGCCTTAACTCTGTCCTGAGGCAGACTAGTGTCCATGTTATACTGGTTCATGTCCTACCTTAACTCTGTCCTGTCCTGAGGCAGACTAGTGTCCATGTCATACTGGTTCATGTCCTGCCTTAACTCTGTCCTGTCCTGAGGCAGACTAGTGTCCATGTCATACTGGTTCATGTCCTACCTTAAATCTGTCCTGTCCTGATGGAGACTAGTGTCCATGTCATACTGGTTCATGTTCACAGTAAGTACAATAGAGTTCAAAACCTTCTGCTGCATTTCTAAAGGTGGATGATTTCATCAAAAAGGGTTCGGATGCTCCGTGTTTCAGTGCTGCTCAACTCCACCTTCTGACTTTTTTGAACTCTTGCCAGGGTTTCTAAATGGAAAGGGAAAGCAGTGCCTCAACAACAATGAAAACCTGCAGGAGGTGAATGAGTGCATAGATGTGGGTCCCGTGTGCTCAGTTGGTAGAGCATGGAGCTTGCAACAACAGGGTTGTGGGTTCAATCCCCACGGGGGACCAGCGCGAAAATGTATGACCTCACTACTGTAGTCTCTCTGGATAAGAGTGTCTGCTAAATGACTCACTACTGTTGCAGCTCTGGATAAGAGAGTCTGCTAAATGACTCACTACTGTAGTGGCTCTGGATAAGAGCGTCTGCTAAATGACTCACTACTGTAGTGGCTCTGGATAAGAGAGTCTGCTAAATGACTCACTACTGTAGTGGCTCTGGATAAGAGCGTCTGCTAAATGACTCACTACTGTAGTGGCTCTGGATAAGAGAGTCTGCTAAATGACTCACTACTGTAGTGGCTCTGGATAAGAGAGTCTGCTAAATGACTCACTACTGTAGTGGCTCTGGATAAGAGCGTCTGCTAAATGACTCACTACTGTAGTGGCTCTGGATAAGAGAGTCTGCTAAATGACTCACTACTGTAGTGGCTCTGGATAAGAGAGTCTGCTAAATGACTCACTACTGTAGTGGCTCTGGATAAGAGTGTCTGCTAAATGACTCACTACTGTAGTGGCTCTGGATAAGAGTGTCTGCTAAATGACTCACTACTGTAGTGGCTCTGGATAAGAGCGTCTGCTAAATGACTCACTACTGTTGCAGCTCTGGATAAGAGTGTCTGCTAAATGACTCACTACTGTAGTCTCTCTGGATAAGAGTGTCTGCTAAATGACTCACTACTGTTGCAGCTCTGGATAAGAGTGTCTGCTAAATGACTCACTACTGTAGTGGCTCTGGATAAGAGAGTCTGCTAAATGACTCACTACTGTAGTCTCTCTGGATAAGAGAGTCTGCTAAATGACTCACTACTGTAGTCTCTCTGGATAAGAGAGTCTGCTAAATGACTCACTACTGTAGTGGCTCTGGATAAGAGTGTCTGCTAAATGACTCACTACTGTAGTGGCTCTGGATAAGAGTGTCTGCTAAATGACTCACTACTGTAGTGGCTCTGGATAAGAGAGTCTGCTAAATGACTCACTACTGTAGTGGCTCTGGATAAGAGTGTCTGCTAAATGACTCACTACTGTAGTGACTGGATAAGAGAGTCTGCTAAATGACTCACTACTGTAGTCTCTCTGGATAAGAGAGTCTGCTAAATGACTCACTACTGTAGTCTCTCTGGATAAGAGAGTCTGCTAAATGACTCACTACTGTAGTGACTGGATAAGAGCGTCTGCTAAATGACAAAAATGTCAATCTAATACTTCCTTAAACGTTGCTAATTTCAGTCCCAACTATATGTATTGCTTTTAAACAAAGAGATGCAACGGTTTTTGAGGTCATTCTAATGTTTAAACCAACACCAGCCAGATCTGTTTCAGCTCTAAATCTACCAGACGTTGGAACCAAGAATGAAGTGCTAATCACTTCTAGTTGCTCCAGTCAATATCACTTCTATTTGCTCCAGTCAATATCACTTCTATTTGCTCCAGTCAATATCACTTCTATTTGCTCCAGTCAATATCACTTCTAGTTGCTCCAGTCAATATCACTTCTATTTGCTCCAGTCAATATCACTTCTAGTTGCTCCAGTCAATATCACTTCTAGTTGCTCCAGTCAATATCACTTCTATTTGCTCCAGTCAATATCACTTCTATTTGCTCCAGTCAATATCACTTCTATTTGCTCCAGTCAATATCACTTCTAGTTGCTCCAGTCAATATCACTTCTATTTGCTCCAGTCAATATCAGTTCTATTTGCTCCAGTCAATATCAGTTCTAGTTGCTCCAGTCAATATCAGTTCTAGTTGCTCCAGTCAATATCAGTTCTAGATGCTCCAGTCAATATCAGTTCTAGTTGCTCCAGTCAATATCAGTTCTATTTGCTCCAGTCAATATGTAATGAATAAACAAACACTTTAACACTTGGAATGTTATTATGGTAATATTCTGAATCTGATTATGTAATGAAAAATGTAATTATTGTTGACAAAATGAATCATAATGAAGCTGTAGAAATAAAACAACTAGTGATATAATCAGCAGACATGTTCTATGAGGAGGAGTGATGCTTGGTACCGGCTAGCCTGCTGAAGGTTGGAACCAACTCTGGATCAGATCCAGATCTTTACGTACTTTAGTTTTAACTGTTTCCAGAAATGTTTCTTTATCAGAAGTTGAATGTATTATTTAATATTCAAGCAGATATCTATTGAGTTAAATTACAATGTTACCTACCTAAATATACTGATCATTCACAATGCATTCATCTTTACTTAGAATTTAGTATGAAAATATTAAAACTATTTGTGGTTCTGAGCCTGTCTGTTCTCTAATGAAGCCTCTGCCTCCCTCCCTTTAAATATGTCATCTTCACCACAAACAACTTCTCTCCTAATCTCTAGATCAAAGCGTTGTGGGGTTCAACCCAGTTTCTCCCTGAGATTCTCAGCAGACCGGTTCCTCCAGTCTGCTGCAGCTACAGGCCCCTCAGGAATACTGCTCTGAGATAAAGCCGTCTCTCACAGCCCCCTGAAAGCCCTTATTATAGACAGGCCGGCTGATTGGGTAATTAGCTCACTAGGAATTTTTAAGGCCATTGGAATCAAGTTAATAAGCATAATGCTGTACATAGGAAGAGAGGTTCTGTATACACCTTCAATAACTATTCATTTCTACTTTGTCAATCACCAAATGGTTGATATAAATGTGTATACATGTGTTTATGATGTTACAGAGAGAACAATACAGACCAGTCTTTATTTTTGGTGTTCATCTCAAAATGTCAATATTTCATACTGTATCATTTGGTTTTTTTAAATCCAAATTCAAAGTAACACAGTGTGCATTCAGTAGCGATGAATATGAACAATGTTAGCTGTGTTTCTTAAAGGAAACGTAGGAAGGAGCAGCAGCCACTGTTGGAAAGAATAGCGGCACAGCTTGATGACTGTGTTGTCCTGTGTGGACTTCTGAATTGGGGGGTTAAATGAGAGTTGATTTAAATGCAGAGAGCCTGCTCTCTCTTTGTGGTAGTTCAGTGGTAGGGGAATAGTGACGGCTGTAGTGGGCCAACTGTGGTGGGATAGCTGTGCCCTCGTGTGGCCACACCAGTAACCTACAGATATCACACATTGTCTCTCTCCAGTGGAATTAGTTTTTTACCTTTATTTAACTAGGCAAGTCAGTTAAGAACAAATTCTTATTTACAATGACGGCCTACACCGGCCAAACCCGGACGACGCTGGGCCAATTGTGCGCCGCCCTATGGGACTCCCAATCACGGCCGGTTGTGATACAGCCTGGAATCGAACCAGGGGGTCTGTAGTGACGCCTCAAGCACTGAGATGCAATGCCTTAGACCACTGTGCCACTTGGGAGCCCAAATGATCCTGTTGTTATCAACTCTGGATAAGCCTGTGATAGGGAATAGAACCTTGCGATAGGGAATGGAACCCTGTGATGGGGAATGAAACTCTGCGATGATGAATGGAATATAACAACTAAAGATAGTGAATGGAACACTGTGATGGTGAATGGAACACTGTGATGGCGAATGGAACACTGTGATGGCGAATGGAACACTGTGATGGCGATTGGAAGACTGTGATGGCAAATGGAACACTGTGATGGCGAATTGGAACACTGTGATGGCGATTGGAATATAAAAACTACAGCACATTAGTGTTCTGTTGAAGGAGAAGAGCTCTAAGTACCTGGTCCACAGCCTTTATGGTTTAACCCCCTAGTGCGTTAATCTAAGTTACATAACCAAATCCCCGTTAAAATCTGTCAGTTTAAGCTAGAGATACAGTGCCTTGCAAAAGTATTCATCCCCGTTTTTCCTATTTTGTTGCATTACAACCTGTAATTTAAATTGATTTTTATTTGGATTTCATGTAATGGACATACACAAAATAGTCCAAATTGGTGAAGTGAAATGAAAAAAATTACTTGTTTCAAAAAATTCTACAAAATAAATAACGGAAAAGTGGTGCGTGCATATGTATTCACCCCCTTTGCTATGAAGCCCCTAAATAAGATCTGGTGCAACCAATTACCTTCAGTAGTCACATAATTAGTTAAATAAAGTCCACCTGTGTGCAATCTAAGTGTCTGTCCACAGGACCACTTTAAGCCGTACACTCCACAGAGCTGAGCTTTTACGAAGAATGGCCAGAAAAAAACCATTGCTTAAAGAAAAAAATAAGCAAACACGTTTGGTGTTCGCCAAAAGGCATGTGGGAGACTCCCCAAACATATGGAAGAAGGTACTCTGGTCAGATGAGACTAGAATTGAGCTTTTTGGCCATCAAGGAAAACGCTATGTCTGGCGCAAACCCAACACCTCTCAACACCCCGAGAATTCCATCCCCACAGTGAAGCATGGTGGTGGCAACATCATGCTGTGGGGATGTTTTTCATCGGCAGGGACTGGGAAACTGGTCAGAATTTAAGGAATGATGGATGGCGCTAAATACAGGGAAATTCTTGAGGGAAACCTGTTTCAGTCTTCCAGAGATTTGAGACTGGGACGGAGGTTCACCTTCCAGCATACTGCTAAAGCAACACTTGAGTGGTTTAAGGGGAAACATTTAAATGTCTTGGAATGGCCTAGTCAAAGCCCAGACCTCAATCCAATTGAGAATCAGTGGTATGACTTAAAGATTGCTGTACATCAGCGGAATCAATCCAACTTGAAGGAGCTGGAGCAGTTTTGCCTTGAAAAATGAGACATACCCCAAGAGACTTGCAGCTGTAATTGCTTCAAAAGGTGGCTCTACAAAGTATTGTCTTTGGGGGGGTGAATAGTTATGCACGCTCAGGTTTTCTGTTATTTTGTCTTATTTCTTGTATGTTTGACAATGAAAAATATTTTGCATCTTCAAAGTGGTAGGCATGTTGTGTAAATGAAATGATACAAACCCCCCAAAAAATTAATTTTAATTCCAGGTTGTAAGGCAACACAATAGGACAAATGCCAAGGGGGGTGAAGACTTTATATGATTATTATTATTATTATTATTATTATTATTATTATTAATATTAGCCGCTGTATACTCTCCACGCTCGCCAGTTTTAGCCTTAGCCAGAACCCTCTTCAGATTATCCTTTACGTCGGTAGCCCTGCCCCCTGGTAAACAGTGTATGATCGCTGGATGATTCTTTTTAAGTCTAATATTGTGGGTAATGGAGTCGCCAATGGCTAGGGTTTTCAATTAGTCAGAGCTAATGGTGGGAGGCTTCAGAGGCTCAGACCCCGTAACAGGTGGAGGAGAGACCTGAGAAGGCTCAGCCTCTGACTCCGACTCGTTGCTTAATGGGGAGAACCGGTTGAAAGTTTCTCTGTAGGCTGAATGAGCGACACCCGTTGAGCATGCCGATAGCATTTATTTCCAGAAGCCTTGAGAAAATTGTCCGGCTGCGGGGACTGTGTGAGGGGATCTATACTACTATCTGTACTTACTGGTGGCACAGACGCTGTTTCATTCTTTCCTACACTTACATTGCCCTTGCCTAACGATTGCATCTGAAGCTGGGCATGCAGCACGGCTATCCTCACCATAAGGCGATTGTTCTTCTGTATATTATGAGTACAACGACTGCAATTAGAAGGCATAGTGTTAAGTGGTACCACTTGCTGTGCGGTAGTCTTTGATGGCTGGAGTCTTTGACAATTTTTAGGGCCTTCCTCTGACACCGCCTGGTATAGAGGTCCTGGATGGCAGGAAGCTTGGCCCCAGTGATGTACTGGGCCGTACGCACTACCCTCTGTAGTGCCTTGCGGTCGGACGCCGAGCAGTTGCCATACCAGGCAGTGATGCAACCAGTCAGGATGCTCTCGATGGTGCAGCTGTAGAACCTTTTTGAGGATCTGAGGACCCATGCCAAATCTTTTCAGTCTCCTTAGGGGGGATAGGTTTTGTTGTGCCCTCTTCACGACTGTCTTGATGACTGTCTTGACGTCTGTCTTGACGTCGGCAACCTTCCGTCCCTGCTCTGTATCGAGCGGGGCTTCTCCATCTGTCGGAGGCCTGCACCATCCTGTGAAGCGTGGGAGTGGGCGGATTTCCTCGTCCTTCTCGCCAGACGTGATTTTGGGCAGCTACATGGTAAGAAATGTTCCTGGTGCAAAAACAGTGTCCTATCCCGGAGCTCGAGTAAATGAATAAGCTGCTCCTGAATGTACTACGTCAGGACATGGACATTGATTCTATCGTAGACCATGTGGGTTTTAATGACATTATGAAGGGCAGCTCTGAACAGTTGAAACTGGATTTCAAAGAGATGATTGACTCTGCTAGACACTAACAAAATACCCATCATATCTGGCCCTGTACCCTCTCTGAATAGTGGCATTGAACGCTTTAGCAGGATTCTTTCTCTTTACAACTGGCTACGTGATTATTGCAGCTCAATGGGTGTTACTTTTGTTGACAATTTTGATACCTTTTGGAAACAAAACACGTTTTATAAGGAGGATGGGATCCATCTCAAATCATTTGGGTTCCTGGTTCCTTTCACAGCATTATAAGGCTGCGTTGAGACAATGACTTATCAATTACCCAAGCCCAGCTCAGTTAATCCCTACCATTGAGTCGCTGAGTCATCATAATGCTTTAGCAAATGTACATTATACCAGGGGCATTGGAAGACACAATGTAAGTAACCTAATTTATGTCCCTCTAACTGCCCTAAATGCCTCTGTTGAATTCCAAAGCTATTGTATGCAGCAATCATGTGTCTATGGACGAGATTTATGCTGTTAGCACTGAGGCGGTGTGCCCTAGTAGGAAGTCCACTGTGTGCAGCTCACCCTGCACTAACATAAATAACATGAGAATATCTACTTCTGCTAAGCTTCCCAGTAAAGCAATGAAAGCAAGCAAGCATCCCAGAAAAGTGCTGAAAATAGCCCACGTTAGTATCTGGATAACATGTGTGAAATGCTTGATAATGTATGTGATATCAACAGAGAGGTATATTTTCTGGGTGATTTGAATATTGACTGGCTTTCATCAGGCTGCCCACTCAAGAGAAAGCTTCAAACTGTAACCAGTGCCTGCAACCTGGTACAGGTTATCAGTCAACCTTCCAGGGTAGTTACAAACAGCACAGGAATGAAATCATCAACATGTGTTGATAACATCTTTACTAATGCTGCAGAAATGTGCTTGAAAGCACTATCCAGATCCATCAGAGAGTGCCTGTAATTACGCCAGCTGGCTGCCTACAATAGTTACCTACAATAACTGCCTACCATTCAGCTGTTTTCTAACCTCATTGTCTGAACCGTTAACGTTAGGTAGCAAGTGGCTACTGTGCTTGAAAATTAGCAAGCTTGTTGCAACCTGGATAGCAACTAGTAAACAATAGCTGGAATGACCTAGCGAACAGACGCGAACTGGCTGAGTCAATTCAGTGGCTAGCTTTGCACTTGGCTAGCTAACAGTAGCTGCTAGGGGTAAGTCATAACCTACATTCGTGTTTTGTTTTTTACATATTGGTAGCCAGAGTCGTTCAAGGGAATTCGGGACATGGGTGACTAGTTAACGTTAGTTTGGCTCTCTCTGTGTGTTCGTGCCGTGAAAGGAGGGGTTCTTCTTTGTCTGAAAGCAATGGCTAGCTAGTTTGCTAACTATTCTAGCTAACTAACTGGCTGAATAAGTTGACGACGGACTCGCTCAAGCTGTCGGGACTAACCCACAACGTTAGACACGGACACGAACGATCTGCTTGTGTGTTGATACACTGGTGGTTGTTGTGGCTGAGTATTGGCGCTAAACAATGCTGCTGCTGGAGACCAGCATGCTAGCTGGCTGTGGCGTCTTATGACGAGGTGCCCGGACGTTTTTCACGGAATAATACTGCACCTAGTTAGCTAGCTGAATAAACTAGGTTAGTCTATTCCTAGAAAACATTGAACCGCTGTAGTTTACAACAATTATAGTTTCTGAGGTGGAAGTTGGGAGAGTTATATTTGGGAGTTGTGGTGAAGGAGGCCCCGCTCTCTCCTTTCCCAGATGTTTAGTTCATTTTATTCCGATCTCCTCTGCATTATTGTAGCCATCTGCTGCAGCCTGTCAACTATGCCTCTGCCTATCCCTGTTCTCTCCTCTCCGCACAGACTACACAAACACCTCACACCGCGTGGCTGCTGCCTCTCTAACCTGGTGGTCCCTGCACGCACGACCCACGTGGAGTTCCAGGTCTCAGGCAGCCTCTGGAACTGCCGTTCTGCTGCCAACAAGGCAGACTTCATCCCAGCCTATGCTACCCTCCAGTCCCTCGACTTCTTGGCGCTGACGGAAACATGGATTACCACTGAAAACACTGCTACTCCTGCTGCTCTCTCCTCGTCTGACCATGTGTTCTGCATACCCCGAGAGCATCTGGTCAGCGGGGGTGGTGGCACAGGAATCCTCATCTCTCCCAAGTGGACATTCTCAATTTTTCCCCTGACCCATCTGTCTATCTCCTCATTTGAATTCCATGCTGTCACAGTCACTAGACCATTTAAGCTGAATATCCTTGTCATCTATCGCCCTCCAGGTTCCCTTGGAGAGTTCATCAATGAGCTTGACGCCTTGATAAGTTCCTTTCCTGAGGATGGCTCATCCCTCACAGTTCTGGGGAATTTCAACCTCCCTACGTCTACATTTGACTCATTTCTCTCTGCCTCCTTCTTTCCACTCCTCTCCTCTTTTGACCTCACCCTCTCACCGTCCCCCTACTCACAAGGCAGGCAATACGCTTGACCTCATCTTTACTAGATGCTGTTCTTCTACTAATCTCACTGCAACTCCCCCTCCAAGTCTCCGACCACTACTTTGTATCCTTTTCTCTCCCTCTCCTCCAACACTACTCACTCTGCCCCTACACAGATGGTAATGCGCCGTCACAACCTTCGCTCTCTCTCTCCCGCTACTCTCTCCTCTTCCATCCTATCATCTCTTCCCTCTGCTCAATCCTTCTCCCTCCAATCTCCTGATTCTGCCTCCTCAACCCTCCTCTCCTCCCTTTCTGCATCCTTTGACTCTCTATGTCCCCTATCCTCCCGGCCGGCTCGGTCCTCCCCTCCAGCTCCGTGGCTTGATGACTCATTGCGAGCTCACAGAACAGAGCTCCGGGCAGCTGAGCGTTAATGGAAGAAAACTAGACTCCCTGCAGACCTGGCATCTTTTCACTCCCTCCTCTCTACATTTTCTTCATCTGTTTCTGCTGCTAAGGCCACTTTCTACCACTCTAAATTCCAAGCATCCGCCTCTAACCCTAGGAAGCTCTTTGCCACATTCTCCTCCCTTCTGAATCCCCCCTCCCCCCCACCCCCTCCCTCTCTGTGGATGACTTCCGTCAACCATTTTGAAAAGAAGGTTGACGACATCCGATCCTCGTTTGTTAAGTCACATGACACTGCTGGTCCTGCTCACACTGCCCTACCCTATGCTTTGACTTCTTTCTCCCCTCTCTCTCCAGATAAAATCTTGCGACTTGTGACGGCAGGCCGCCCAACAACCTGCCCGCTTGACCCTATCCCCCTCCTCTCTTCTCCAGACCATCTCCGGTTACCTTCTCCCCTTACCTCACCTCGCTGATCAACTCATCCTTGACCGCTGGCTATGTCCCTTCCGTCTTCAAGAGAGCGAGAGTTGCACCCCCCTTCTCAAAAACCAACACTCGATCCCTCCGATGTCAACAACTACAGACCAGTATCCCTTCTTTATTTTCTCTCCAAAACTATTGAGCGTGCCGTCTTTAGCGTAACTCTCTTGCTATCTCTCTCAGAATGACCTTCTTGATCCAAACCAGTCAGGTTTCAAGACTGGCCATTCAACTGAGACTGCTCTTCTCTGTGTCACAGAGGCTCTCCGCACTGCTAAAGCTAACTCTCTCTCCTCTGCTCTTGTCCTTCTAGACCTGTCTGCTGCCTTTGATACTGTGAACCATCAGATCCTCCTCTCCACCCTCTCCGAGCTGGGCATCTCCGGCGCGGCTCACTCTTAGATTGCGTCCCTACCTGACCGGTCGCTCCTACCAAGTGGCGTGGCGAGAAGCTGTCTCCGCACCACGTGCTCACCACTGGTGTCCACCAGGGGCTCAGTTCTAGGCCCTCTCCTATTCTCGCTATACACCAAGTCACTTGGCTCTGTCATATCCTCACATGGCCTCTCCTATCATTGCCACGCTGACGACACACAACTAATCTTCTCCTTTCCCCCCTTTCTGATAACCAGGTGGCGAATCGCATCTCTGCATGTCTGGCAGACATATCAGTATGGATGACGGATCAACACCTCAAGCTGAACCTCGGCAAGACGGAGCTGCTCTTCCTCCCAGGGAAGGACTGCCCGTTCCATGATCTCACCATCACAGTTGACAACTCCGTTGTGTCCTCCTCCCAGAGTGCGAAGAGCCTTGGCGTGACCCTGGACAACACCCTGTCGTTCTCCGCTAACATCAAGGTGGTGACCCGGTCCTGTAGGTTCATGCTCTACAACATTCGGAGAGTACGACACTGCCTTACACAGGAAGCGGCACAGGTCCTAATCCAGGCACTTGTCATCTCCCGTCTGGATTACTGCAACTCGCTGTTGGCTGGGCTCCTGCCTGTGCCATTAAACCCCCTACAACTCATCCAGAATGCCGCAGCCCGCTCTGGTGTTCAACCTTCCCAAGTTCTCTCACGTCATCCCACTCCTCCGCACACTCCACTGGCTTCCAGTTGAAGCTCGCATCTGCTACAAGACCATGGTGCTTGCCTACGGAGCTGTGAGGTGAACGGCACCTCCGTACCTTCAGGCTCTGATCAGTCCCTACACCCAAACGAGGGCACTGCGTTCATCCACCTCTGGCCTGCTGGCTCCCCTAAATCTGTGGAAGCATAGTTCCCGCTCAGCCCAGTCAAAACTGTTCGCTGCTCTGGCACCCCAATGGTGGAACAAGCTCCCTCACGACGCCAGGACAGCGGAGTCACTCACCACCTTCCGGAAACACTTGAAACCCCACCTCTTTAAGGAATACCTGGGATAGGATAAAGTAATCCTTCTATCACCCCCCCCCTTTACTCCAACCCCCCCCAAAAAAATTTTGTGGGTTATCCCACTGGCTATAAGGTAAATGCACCTATTTGTAAGTCGCTCTGGATAAGAGTGTCTGCAAAATGACGTAAATGTAAATGTTAAATAGTAGCCATATCTAGGAAAACCAAAGTTCCAAAGTCTGGGCCTAATATAGTGTATAAGAGGTCATACAATACGTTTTGTAGCGATTCCTATGTTGTTGATGTGAAAAATATTTCTTGGTCCGTGGTGTGTAATGAGGAGCAACCAGACACTGCACTTGACACATTTATGAAATTGCTTATTCCAGTTACTAATAAGCATGCACCCGTTAAGAAAATGACTGTAAAAACTGTTGAATCCCTGTGGATTGATGAGGAATTGAAAAATGGTATGGTTGAGAGGGATGAGGCAAAAGGAATGGCAAATAAGTCTGGCTGTACAACCGATTGGCAAACGTACTGCAAATTGAGAAATCATGTGACTAAACTATATCAAAAGAAACTCGACTATGAAACATTAATTGAATCAGATGGCTCATTCATTATAAAAGCCCACCTATATTGCCAACTACTTGAATGATTTCTTCATTGGCAAGATTTGCTAATTTAGGCATGTAATGCCAGCAACAAACGCTGACACAAAGTATATCTGACCAAATTATGAAAGACAAGAATTGTGATTTTGAATTCCGTCAAGTGAGTGTGGAAGAGGTGAAAATAATTATTGTTGTCTATCAACAATGACAAGCCACCGGCGTTTGACAACTTGGATGGAAAATTACTGAGGATAATAGCGGATGATATTGCCACTCCTATTTGCCATATCTTCCATTTAAGCCTACTAGAAAGTGTGTGCCCTCAGTCCTGGAGGGAAGCTAAAGTCAATCCACTACCCAAGAATAGTAAAGCCCCCTTTACTGGCTCAAATAGCCGACCAATCAGCCTGTTACCAACCCTTAGTAAACTTCTGGGAAAAATGGTGTTTGACCAGATAAAATGCTGTTTTACAAACAAATTGACAACAGACTTTCAGCACGCTTATAGGGAAGGACATTCAACAAGCACAGCACTACCAAATATAACAATGTGCATTTCATAAATATTCTAATACAGTGTGTACAGTGGCTTGCGAAAGTATTCACCCCCCTTGGCATTTTTCCTATTTTGTTGCCTTACAACCTGGAATTAAAATGGATTTTAGGTTTTTTTTAATAATATAATTTACACAACATGCCTACCACTTTGAAGATGCAAAATATGTTTTATTGTGAAACAAACAAGAAATAAGACAAAAAAACAGAAAACCTGAGCGTGCATAACTATTCACCCCCCCAAAGTCAATACTTTGTAGAGCCACCTTTTGCAGCAATTACAGCTGCAAGTCTCTTGGGGTATGTCTCTATAAGCTTGGCACATCTAGCCACTGGGATTTTTGCCCATTCTTCAAGGCAAAACTGTTCCAGCTCCTTCAAGTTGGATGGGTTCCACTGGTGTACAGCAATATTTTAGTCATACCACAGATTCTCAATTGGATTGAGGTCTGGGCTTTGACTAGACCATTCCAAGACATTTAAATGTTTCCCCTTAAACCACTCAAGTGTTGCTTTAGCAGTATGCTTAGGGTCAATGTCCTGCTGGAAGGTGAACCTCCATCCCAGTCTCAAATCTCTGGAAGACAGAAACAGGTTTCCCTCAAGAATTTCCCTATATTTAGCGCCATCCATCATTCCTTCTATTCTGACCAGTTTCCCAGTCCCTGCTGATTAAAAACTTCCCCACAGCATGATGCTGCCACCCCCATGGTGTTCTCGGGGTGATGAGAGGTGTTGGGTTTGCGCCAGACATAGCGTTTTCCTTGATGGCCAAAAAGCTCAATTTTAGTCTCATCTGACCAGAGTACCTTCTTCCATGTGTTTGGGGAGTCTCCCACATGCCCTTTGCCTTATTTTTTTCTTCAAGCAATGGATTTTTTCTGGCCACACTTCCGTAAAGCCCAACTCTGTGGAGTGTACGGCTTAATGTGGTCCTATGGACAGATACTCCAATCTCCGCTGTGGAGCTTTGCAGCTCCTTCAGGGTTATCTTTGGTCTCTTTGTTGCCTCTCTGATTAATGCCCTCCTTGCCTGGTCCATGAGTTTTGGTGGGCGGCCCTATCTTGGCAGGTTTGTTGTGGTGCCATATTCTTTCCATTTTTTTATAATGGATTTAATGGTGCTCCGTGGGATGTTCAAAGTTTTTGATATTTTTTTATAACTTTGTCCCTGACCTGTTTGGAGAGCTCCTTGGTCTTCATGGTGCCCCTTGCTTAGTGGTGTTGCAGACTCTGGGGCCTTTCAGAACAGGTGTATATATATATTGAGATCATGTGACACTTAGATTGCACACAGGTGGACTTTATTTAACTAATTATGTGACTTCTGAAGGTAATTGGTTGCACCAGATCTCATTTAGGGGCTTCATAGCAAAGGGGGTGAATACATATGCACGCACCACTTTTCAATTATTTATGTCTTAGAACTTTTTGAAACAAGTCATTTTTTTCATTTCACTTCACCAATTTGTGTATGTCCATTACATGAAATCCAAATAAAAATCCATTTAAATTACAGGTTGTAATGCAACAAAATAGTAAAAACGCCAAGGGGATGAATACTTATTAAACCCGTCTATAAAACCACAATGAGGACATCAATCCACTAAGCAAGTTTTCATAAATCATTGGGTACAGCACAAGAAAAACTTCAGAGTAATCTGAAATGGGGGCATTAATTAATATCCACATTTACAACATAACATACATAGACATTTCATCATTAAGACCTTTAGGAAATATTGTCTGGAGGGTGAAAGCAGTATTATTTATATCACCTCCCCTGTCTGATATCTTAACTTTCTCTATGCCACAAAATCTAAAGGTAGAAATGTCATGTTTTAGGTCATTAACACATGGACATTTAATCATGTAGATGACATTTATTTGGAACCGTTTTCCTGCATGTGGGTGGTAGAAATCTTCACACTTCATCATATTGTTGCACTGTGCGCAACCTCTGCATTTATAACTACATTACAATAACATTTACATTTACGTCATTTAGCAGACGCTCTTATCCAGAGTGACTTACAAATTGGTGCATTCACCTTATAGCCAGTGGGACAACCACTTTACAATTCTTTTTTTTCTTTTTTTCTAATTGTCAAATTTTTTATTTTTAGAGTGTATTTTTTATTTTAATTTGTTTTTTATATATATATATATATATATATATATATATATATATTTTTTTTTTTTTTTTTTTTTTAAATATTAACTACCATTTGGAAGTAAAAGAACCTGGCTGGTTTTCTTTTGTGGCTGGCAGTTGGCATGGACCAACCTCTCCTATATACAGTAAGTGGTGGGTTCTTAAATTCAGCTGGCAGAGCTGGGTCCGATAATAAAACATGCCAGTGTTTCTTGACAGCATCTCCCACTTTGCACGAGTTCAGAGTATATGTGGTGGTGAACATTCCAGAGCGTTCTTTAGCTCTAGTGGGTATTTTTTGTAGCAGTTCCCCGATGCCAAATGAAGAGCTTCATCCACACATTGTGGACAGTAGCCTCTTCTTGGAAACCTATTGCGCATCGCCGCTGCTTTTTCTAGATAGTCCTCTGTGGAGTGGCATATACGGCGCAGTCGTAAACAAATTGACAACAGACTTTCAGCACGCTTATAGGGAAGGACACTCAACAAGCACAGCACTAATGACTGATGATTGCCTGAGAGTAATTGATGATAAAAAAACATTGTGGGGCCTGTTTTGTAAGACTTCAGTGCTGCTTTTGACATTATCGATCATAGTCTGCTGCTGGAAAAACATATGTGTTATGGCTTTACACCCCCTGCTATTTTGTGGATAAAGAGTTACCTGTCTACAGAACACAGGTGTTCTTTAATGGAAGCCTCTCCAACATAATCCAGGTAGAATCAGGAATTCTCCAGGGCAGCTGTCTAGGCCCCTTACTTTTTTTCAATCTTTACTAACGACATGCCACTGGCTCTGAGTAAAGCCAGTGTGTCTATGTATGCGGATGACTCAACACTATACACGTCAGCAACTACAGAGACTGAAATGACAGCAACACTTAACAAAGAGTTGCAGTTAGTTTCAGAATGGGTGGCAAGGAATAAGTTAGTCCTAAATATTTCAAATACTAAAAGCATTGTATGTGGGACAAATCATTCACTAAACCCTGAACGTCAACTAAATCTTGTAATAAATCATGTGGAAATTGAGCAAGTTGAGGTGACTAAACTGCTTGGAGTAACCCTGGATTGTAAACTGTCATGTTCAAAACATATTGATACAACAGTAGCTAAGATGGGGAGAAGTCTGTCCATAATGAAGCGCTGCTCTATCTTCTTAACACTATCAACAAGGCAGGTCCTACAGGCCCTAGTTTTGTCACACCTGGACTACTGTTCAGTCGTGTGGTCAGGTGCCACAAAGAGGGACTTAGGAAAATTGCAATTATCTCAGAACATGGCAGCACGGCAGGCCCTTGGATGTACACAGACAGCAAACATGAATAAAATACATGTCAATCTCTCATGGCTCAAAGTAGAGGAGAGATTGACTTCATCACTACTTGTATTTGTGAGAGGTATTGACATGTTGAAAGCATCGAGTTGTCTGTTTAACCGACTAGCACACAGCTCAGACACCCATGCATACCCCACAAGACCTGCCACCAGAAAGGGTCAAAAGAGACAAAGAGGGGAAAGGGTCAAAAGAGACAAGGAGAGGAAAGGGTCAAAGGAGACAAGGAGGGGGTAACATAATGTATATTTAGTATATTTAGTGTAGGGGGTAACAGAATGTATATTTAGTATATATAGTGTAGGGGGTAACAGAATGTATATTTTGTATATTTAGTGGAGGAGCAACTGAATGTATAATTAGTATATTTAGTGTAGGGGTAACATAATGTATATTTAGTATATTTAGTGGAGGGGGTAAGAGAATGTACATTTAGTATACTTAGTGGAGGGGGTAACATAATATATATTTAGTATATTTAGTGGAGGGGGTAACAGAATGTATATTTAGTATATTTAGAGGGGGGTAACTGAATGTATATTTAGTATATTTAGTGTAGGGGGTAACAGAATGTATATTTAGTATATTTAGTGGAGGGGGTAACAGAATATATATTTAGTGGAGGGTGTAACAGAATGTATATTTTGTATATTTTGTGGAGGGGGTAACAGAATGTATATTTAGTGGAGGGGGTAACAGAATGTATATTTAGTATATTTAGTGGAGGGGGTAACAGAATGTATATTTAGTATATTTAGTGGAGGGGTAACAGAATGTATATTTAGTGGAGGGGGTAACAGAATGTATGTTTAGTGGAGGGGGTAACAGAATGTATGTTTAGTGGAGGGGGAAACAGAATGTATATTTAGTGGAGGGGGAAACAGAATGTATATTTAGTGGAGGGGGTAACAGAATGTATGTTTAGTGGAGGGGGTAACAGAATGTATGTTTAGTGGAGGGGGAAACAGAATGTACATTTAGTGGAGGGGGTAACATAATGTATATTTAGTATATTAAGTGGAGGGGGTAACATAATTTACATTTAGTGGAGGGGGTAACATAATGTATATTTAGTATATTTAGTGGAGGGGTAACAGAATGTATATTTAGTGGAGGGGTAACAGAATGTATATTTAGTGTATTTAGTGGAGGGGGTAACAGAATGTATATTTAGTGGAGGGGGTAACAGAATGTATATTTAGTGGAGGGGGTAACAGTAACAGCGGCAGTATATTGGGGATAACAGGCGTGATCTTTTGATCTTCCAATGCAGCGAGGCCAAGTCATTAACATGACCCTGGTGTGGTGGCGCTGGGGAGGAGGGGGGAGGGGGGAGGGCAGACAAACTGCTGATAAATAACGCCTGAATCATTTATGAAGAGTCCTGCTCCTCACACAATATGTTAGATGACATGTGCCCATCTCCACTGTTCAGCCCTTGGAGATTTCCATGCTAAATGTATGTGCATATTTTTTCATAGCAAGTCGTATTAGAATTTCAGCCCCATCCCGGCAGTCAGCATGAAAGGACTTGAGAGCGCATCATGCTGCAGCGTGATCAGCCCCTCAGAGGCCTGGGGGTCCAGGGATCAGCCCCTCAGAGGCCTGGGGTCCAGGGATCAGCCCCTCAGAGGCCTGGGGTCCAGGGATCAGCCCCTCAGAGGCCTGGGGTCCAGGGGGCAGCCCCTCAGAGGCCTGGGATCCAGGGGGCAGCCCCTCAGAGGCCTGGGGTCCAGGGGCAGCCCTCAGAGGCCTGGGGGTCCAGGGATCAGCCCCTCAGAGGCCTGGGGTCCAGGGGGCAGCCCCTCAGAGGCCTGGGGTCCAGGGATCAGCCCCTCAGAGGCCTGGGGTCCAGGGGGCAGCCCCTCAGAGGCCTGGGGGTCCAGGGATCAGCCCCTCAGAGGCCTGGGGTCCAGGGATCAGCCCCTCAGAGGCCTGGGGTCCAGGGATCAGCCCCTCAGAGGCCTGGGGGTCCAGGGATCAGCCCCTCAGAGGCCTGGGGTCCAGGGGGCAGCCCCTCAGAGGCCTAGGGGTCCAGGGGGCAGCCCCTCAGAGGCCTGGGGTCCAGGGGCAGCCCCTCAGAGGCCTGGGGTCCAGGGATCAGCCCCTCAGAGGCCTGGGGTCCAGGGATCAGCCCCTCAGAGGCCTGGGGTCCAGGGGGCAGCCCCTCAGAGGCCTGGGGTCCAGGGATCAGCCCCTCAGAGGCCTGGGGGTACAGGGATCAGCCCCTCAGAGGCCTGGGGTCCAGGGATCAGCCCCTCAGAGGCCTGGGGGTACAGGGAGCAGCCCCTCAGAGGCCTGGGGGTACAGGGATCAGCCTCTCAGAGGCCTAGGGTCCAGGGGGCAGCCCCTCAGAGGCCTGGGGTCCAGGGGGCAGCCCCTCAGAGGCCTGGGGTCCAGGGGCAGCCCTCAGAGGCCTGGGGTCCAGGGGCAGCCCTCAGAGGCCTGGGGTCCAGGGATCAGCCCTCAGAGGCCTGGGGGTACAGGGATCAGCCTCTCAGAGGCCTGGGGTCCAGGGATCAGCCCCTCAGAGGCCTGGGGGTACAGGGGGCAGCCCCTCAGAGGCCTGGGGGTACAGGGATCAGCCCCTCAGAGGCCTAGGGTCCAGGGGGCAGCCCCTCAGAGGCCTGGGGTCCAGGGGGCAGCCCCTCAGAGGCCTGGGGTCCAGGGGGCAGCCCCTCAGAGGCCTGGGGTCCAGGGGGCAGCCCCTCAGAGGCCTGGGGGTCCAGGATCAGCCCCTCAGAGGCCTGGGGTCCAGGGATCAGCCCTCAGAGGCCTGGGGTCCAAGGGGCAGCCCTCAGAGGCCTGGGGGTCCAGGGGGCAGCCCCTCAGAGGCCTGGGGTCCAGGATCAGCCCTCAGAGGCCTGGGGTCCAGGGGCAGCCCCTCAGAGGCCTGGGGTCCAGGATCAGCCCCTCAGAGGCCTGGGGTCCAGGGGGCAGCCCCTCAGAGGCCTGGGGTCCAGGGATCAGCCCCTCAGAGGCCTGGGGGTACAGGGATCAGCCCCTCAGAGGCCTGGGGTCCAGGGATCAGCCCCTCAGAGGCCTGGGGGTACAGGGGGCAGCCCCTCAGAGGCCTGGGGTCCAGGGGGCAGCCCTCAGAGGCCTGGGGTCCAGGGGCAGCCCTCAGAGGCCTGGGGTCCAGGGGGCAGCCCCTCAGAGGCCTAGGGTCCAGGGATCAGCCCTCAGAGGCCTGGGGGTCCAGGGGCAGCCCTCAGAGGCCTGGGGGTCCAGGGGGCAGCCCCTCAGAGGCCTGGGGGTCCAGGGATCAGCCCCTCAGAGGCCTGGGGTCCAGGGATCAGCCCCTCAGAGGCCTGGGGTCCAGGGGGCGCATCATGCTGCAGCGTGATCAGCCCCTCAGAGGCCTGGGGTCCAGGGGGCAGCCCCTCAGAGGCCTGGGGTCCAGGGGGCAGCCCCTCAGAGGCCTAGGGGTCCAGGGGGCAGCCCTCAGAGGCCTGGGGTCCAGGGGGCAGCCCTCAGAGGCCTGGGGTCCAGGGGCAGCCCCTCAGAGGCCTGGGGTCCAGGGGCAGCCCCTCAGAGGCCTGGGGTCCAGGGATCAGCCCCTCAGAGGCCTGGGGTCCAGGGGCAGCCCTCAGAGGCCTGGGGGTACAGGGATCAGCCCCTCAGAGGCCTGGGGTCCAGGGATCAGCCCCTCAGAGGCCTGGGGTCCAGGGATCAGCCCCTCAGAGGCCTGGGGTCCAGGGATCAGCCCCTCAGAGGCCTGGGGTCCAGGGGGCTCAGTAATGAGGACAGTTAAGTGCTTTGTGGAGAAACCTGCTTCCTTCTCCTCGATCTGCTACAGTAGTCCAGTACTACTGGCTAGTACTCTATTATACTCTCTATGTGCTCTGGTCCAGGTCTCTTTAATATTCTCTATGTGCTCTGGTCCAGGTCTCTATAATACTCTCTATCTGCTCTGGTCCAGGTCTCTTTAATATTCTCTATCTGCTCTGGTCCAGGTCTTCAATTTGGGTATTTGACTGTTCTTTATTTATTAATCAGGCTGTAACGACCACGTCTTTGTCATTAAGACAGACATGTACAGTATCAGGCCACACACACACACACACACACACACACACACACACACACACACACACACACACACACACACACACACACACACACACACACACACACACACACACACACACACACAGAGACAGAGAGACAGAGAGACAGACAGACAGAGAGACAGAGAGACAGAGACAGACAGACAGAGAGACAGAGAGACAGAGACAGACAGACAGAGAGACAGACAGACAGAGAGACAGAGAGGCAGAGAGACAGAGACAGACAGACAGAGAGACAGACAGAATGAGAGACAGAGAGGCAGAGAGACAGACAGACAGAGAGACAGAGAGACAGAGAGACAGAGAGACAGAGAGAGACAGATAGACAGACAGACAGAGAGACAGAGAGAGAAAAAGACAGATAGACAGAGAGAGACAGATAGACAGACAGACAGAGAGACAGAGAGACAGAGAGAGAGACTCTTGTCACTATGTAACCGGATCTCTTCCTCTGTATGGTTCAGGATGCCAATAGGGGCAGGAAGATATTGATCATGAAACTCTAGTTGTTAGTATCCAGACCCAAGAGGGCTGAAGGGTGGGTTAGTATGGCGCTTTCTACCACAGAGACCTCTCCATGGCCCTCTCTACCACAGAGACCTCACCACCACAGAGACCTCTCTATGGCGCTTTCTACCACAGAGAGCTCTCTATGGCCTTTTCTACCACAGAGTCCTCTCCACCATAGAGACCTCTCCACCACAGAGACCTCTTTACCACAGAGACCTCTCTACCACAGAGACCTCTCTACCACAGAGACCTCTCTATGGCCCTCTCTACCACAGGGACTTCTCCACCACAGAGACCTCTCTACCACAGAGACCTCTCTACCACAGAGACCTCTCCACCACAGGGACCTCTCTACCACAGAGACCTCTCTACCACAGAGATCTCTCTACCACAGAGACCTCTCTATGGCCCTCTCTACCACAGGGACCTCTCCACCACAGAGACCTCTCTACCACAGAGACCTCTCCACCACAGAGACCTCTCTACCACAGAGACCTCTCTACCACAGAGACCTCTCTATGGCCCTCTCTACCACAGAGACCTCTCTACCACAGAGACCTCTCTACCACAGGGACCTCTCTACCACAGAGACCTCTCTATGGCCCTCTCTACCACAGAGACCTCTCTACCACAGATATCTCTCTACCACAGAGACCTCTCTACCACAGGGACCTCTCTACCACAGAGACCTCTCTACCACAGAGACCTCTCTACCACAGGGACCTCTCTACCACAGAGACCTCTCTACCACAGAGACCTCTCTACCACAGAGACCTCTCTTTGGCCCTCTCTACCACAGAGACCTCTCTATGGCCCTCTCTACCACAGGGACCTCTCTACCACAGATACCTCTCTACCACAGAGACCTCTCTACTACAGAGACCTCTCTACCACAGAGACCTCTCTACCACAGAGACCTCTCTATGGCCTTCTCTACCACAGAGACCTCTCTACCACAGAGACATCTCTTTGGCCCTCTCTACCACAGAGACCTCTCCACCACCGGGACCTCTCTACCACAGAGACCTTTCTACCACAGAGACCTCTCTACCACAGAGACCTATCTATGGCCCTCTCCACCACAGGGACCTCTCCACCACAGGGACCTCTCCACCACAGGGACCTCTCTACCACAGAGACCTCTCCACCACAGGGACCTCTCTACCACAGGGACCTCTCCACCACAGAGACCTCTCTACCACAGAGACCTCTCCACCACAGAGACCTCTCCACCACAGGGACCTCTCTACCACAGAGACCTCTCCACCACAGGGACCTCTCTACCACAGGGACCTCTCCACCACAGAGACCTCTCTACCACAGAGACCTCTCTACCACAGAGACCTCTCCACCACAGGGACCTCTCTACCACAGAGACCTCTCCACCACAGAGACCTCTCTACCACAGGGACCTCTTTACCACAGAGACCTCTCTACCACAGAGACCTCTCTACCACAGGGACCTCTATACCACAGAGACCTCTCTACCACAGAGACCTCTCTACCACAGAGACCTCTCTACCACAGAGACCTCTCCACCACAGGGACCTCTCCACCACAGGGACCTCTCTACCACAGAGACCTCTCCACCACAGAGACCTCTCTACCACAGGGACCTCTCTACCACAGAGACCTCTCTACCACAGAGACCTCTCTACCACAGAGACCTCTCTCATCACTTCACCTCTGTCAAACACTATCACACAGACTGACTGGCTTATTGACTGTCCAATGCAATAACACTGATAAAGGGTTTTCCCATGTTAAATAAGCAGCTCTTCCATTTGGTACATAGGTTGAACTATTCAGCAGGAAAACAGTGCTAATTTAAAGTATGGGGATTACCAATGTAGTTGACACTGTGGGTTACATCATTTACAATCTTTCAAATAAACAACCATAAAATGAGTTGCAAAAAAACATATATTTAGCTTAAACTGACAGATTTTTTATAAATTAATGATGATGATGGCGGCAGGTAGCTTAGTGGTTAAGAGCATTGTGCCAGTAACCGAAAGGTCGCTGGTTCTAATCCCCGAGCCCACTAGGTGAAACATCTGTCGATGTGCCCTTGAGCAAGGCACTTAACTCTAATTGCTCCTGTAATTATATGAACAGACACTACCATAACCCTACCACTAGAGGGTGTAATGATGCTGTTGATTAACAGACACTACCATAACCCTACCACTAGAGGGATCATTTACCCATGTAGCCTGAGTGGAATAAACAAGGATCTATTTATCTCACATCTCACAGCCTGACTGTCTATTCTCCTGCTTGTTCCATCACTGATCACTGATCACAGTACAGGAGGTTTAGGGTCAGGTCAGGGTTAGAAGTTAGGTTAGGAGTTAGGAGTTAGGTTAGGTTAGGGTCAGGGTCAGGTTAGGGGTTGGGGTCAGGTTAGGTCAGGAGTTGGGGTAAAGAAGTAGAGGTTAGGTTAGGCCAGGGTCAGGGTTAGGAGTTGAGGTTAGGGTTAGGGTTGGGGTTAGGGGTCAGGGTAGGCAGGGGTTGAAGTTAGGGTTAGGGGTTAGGTTAGGTTAGAGAGTTAGGCTAGGTCAGTTTGTTAGGTTAGGTTTTAGGGTTAGGATTAGGGATTAGGGTTAGGGTTTAGGTTAGGATTAGGTTTAGGGTTAGGGTTAGGTTTAGATTTAGGTTAGGTTAGGGTTCAGGGTCAGGTCAGGAGTTAGGAGTTAGGTTAGGGTTTAGATTTAGGTTAGGGGTTAGGGTTAGGGTTAGGTTTAGGTTAGGGTCAGGTCAGGTTAGGTAGGGTTAGGTTAGGGTTAGGGTTTAGGTTTAGATTTAGGTTAGGTTAGGTTTAGGGTTAGGGTTTAGGTTAGGGTTAGGTTTAGGGTTAGGATTAGGTTTAGGGTTAGGGTTAGGGTTTAGGTTAGGTTTAGGTTAGGGTTAGGTTAGGTTAGGGTTTAGGGTTAGGTTTAGGGTTAGGTTTAGGATTAGGGTTAG